>NC_092246.1:18746528-18829028 GCF_036320965.1 Panulirus ornatus
CCTCCACAACACCTACCCATAACAGCCTCCAAGCCTGGCCTACCACCGCCAACACCACGTCTTTATCCACCACACACCCAGAACGTATAGTTTAGTGTCCTGCCGCTCTGTCACCTACACTGCCTTGTGCCACAGTTCCTCTCCTGTCTCTCACCCTCCCGAAAGACCCCTTCATTTCCCTCGAGTCTGCAGTTCGACCCCCGGGACTGCATCAAAGCCCATTCGAGTTCGATCGTCAGATCGCCAACTGGAGGAGGCCATGCTGCACATTGTGAACACCAGTGTTTGTATAGAGGCTTTATTTACCCTCTGTCACCATCTTCCCTTCATTTTCTATAGCCCTAGTGTCTCTGATGAGTGTATTTTTTTTCTCTGTATATTTTCAGCCTTTGGGATGCAGTTGATTCACCCGACTGTTTTATCGCTTGCGAGATGCGCCTCTGTCAACATACAAGTGTACGGACAAACACGCAGATAATGCTCACACACACACACACACACACACACACACACACACACACACACACACACACACACACACACACACACACACACACACACACAAGGGTGTACAGCTCCCGTCCCACCCACCTTCAATACGAAAGGTAATTACACACACACACACACACACACACACACACACACACCAACAAATGAACAATCAGACAAGCAGACAAACAAACAAACACGCGCGCGCGTGCGCCTGTGCTTATTTTGAAAGCGAACTTAAGATCAAATCAGACCAAATAAGTAGCTTCGATATGTACTCGAGATTACATTAACAGAAGTTAGTATTTTCCCAAGATTACATTAACAGAAGTTAGTATTTTCCCAAGATTACATTAACAAAAGTTAGTATTTTCCCAAGATTACATTGACAAAAGTTAGTATTTTCCCAAGATTACATTGACAAGTTGTGGTGACACACCAGCAGGGGAGAGAGAGAGAGAGAGAGAGAGAGAGAGAGAGAGAGAGAGAGAGAGAGAGAGAGAGAGAGAGAGAGAAGGGGGGAGGAAGGAGGAAGGGGATACATGAGGTGGGACGGACACTGGACGACACATGAGATGGGATGGACACTGTGAGGCCACAACAACAGCGGCCAGCAGGGGCGTCACCACACACACACACTCCCCTCATAATGACCGGAGGCACAGATGCCTCGTCCAATTCTTGCTCTCGTATCGCTTCTTTGACCCATGATGAAGGAACCAGTTGTCGAGTCTTTGAACAGTTCTTACATTTTTTTTTTTTTCTATATTTATCCTGAATAGAAAGACAGAGATGCGTCAGACTGTAGTGTAAGTAGTTTAAAGTAATGGTTATCACAGATTTTATATATATATATATATATATATATATATATATATATATATATATATATATATATATATATATATATATATATATATATATATATATATATATATTCCTGTGAGTCCAGGGGGAAAATGGAACACGATAAGTTCCCAAGTGCACTTTCGTGTAATAATCACATCATCAGGGGAGACACAAAAAAGAAATATAGCAGTCAGTTGATATACAACGAAGAGACTTAGCTAGGACGCCATTTGGTAAACAAGAGAGAGAGAGAGAGAGAGAGAGAGAGAGAGAGAGAGAGAGAGAGAGAGAGAGAGAGAGAGAGAGAGAGAGAGAGAGTACTTATATGCACAAACGTTACCTTCGACGAGGAGGTATCTGCTTTGGGTAGGACGAGCGCGTACCGCTCACCACAGAGATGAAAAGTATAGGGACTTCCAGATAGCGAGTGGTGTGAGTTACGTAGTGTCAGGTAACCCCAGGGTGTCACTCACAGTCCAAGAGTGAGGGACTGTGGACTGTGGTCCGAACCTGGTGGTAACAGAACCCTGTTAACTCAGGTCGTATTTATATCCTGGTGTGTTGGTGTGATTCAACAGGAAAAGGGAGGTGGGGTTGGTTGCTTGTGATGGGGGAAGGTGGTGGTGAGGGGTTGGAGAGAGAGAGAGAGAGAGAGAGAGAGAGAGAGAGAGAGAAAGGGGGAAGATGGATCAGGGGTTTTTGGAAGGGAGAGGGAGAAGAGAAAAAGAGAGTGGGTTAGAACAAGGTCTTCAGGGGAGGGAACGTGTTGGTCGTTGGTGTTGGTGAGGGGTACGTGAGGAGGCGGTCAGTTGAGGAGGTGAAGAATGCAAGAGGCGGACGGAAATGCTTGCCACCCCACCACTGGTGGGTGGGTGGGTTACAGGACACACACTCACACACACACACACACACACACACACACACCGAGCCAGCCCATTACTTGCTAGGTTGAGGGGTCCCGCGCGCGACTGAGTTGAATATGAGGGAAGGGTCCAATTACCCGGTCCATCCTTGGTACACACCAAACCTTCGCTCGGTTAACAGAGCAAGGATAACCGGGGGTCAGGTTAATAGGGGACTGAATTATCCGGGTCCCGATTTAACAAAGATATGATAATGGGTTCTGATTATCTGGGTTGCAGTTAACAAAGACGTGATTATTTGGGTCTCACTTAATCGGGATCTGGTTATGTGGGTCCACAGTTAAGCGGTATCTCTTTATCCGGATCTCGATTAAGGGGTATCTGTTTATACAGGTCGTGGTTAACAGGAATTTTTATCTGTACCTATATTGGCAGAGGTCGGCTTTGATGACCAATGATTATTCCGTCTCCATTTAGAGGGACGTGATTGTCCGTTTCATCGGTTAACAGGAATTTGATTATCCGGCCTTCGCTTGACGAGATTTTGATCATCCGAACCGACCCTTCTCATTGGCCAGTTCTTTAAGCAGGTCCTCCTTAACCGGACCCAAGTTTATAACAGAGACTTGCCAAGAACCGGAATCCGGTTAAGAGGGACTTCATTATCCGGACTTCGGTTAAAAAAAGTACCGAATTTGAAAAATGGAAATCATGCACCGAACAAAACGAATAAAGTTTCCTGATAAATCCAGTTACCGGGATTACAGTATGCTGGGTTATATGTCATTGGATTAAGGGGCCTGGATTTACAATGAGGATTTACGTTAGGTTATATGGCATACGGATTAAGGACCTGGATTACAGTGACAATCATATTTTTTTATTGATATCGTTAAAAGGGTTTATATATATATATATATATATATATATATATATATATATATATATATATATATATATATATATATATATTTTTTTTTTTTTTTTGCTTTGTCGCTGTCTCCCGCGTTTGCGAGGTAGCACAAGGAAACAGACGAAAGAAATGGCCCAACCCACTCCCATACACATGTATATACATACGTCCACACACGCAAATATACATACCTACACAGCTTTCCATGGTTTACCCCAGACGCTTCACATGCCCTGATTCAATCCACTGACAGCACGTCAACCCCGGTATACCACATCGCTCCAATTCACTCTATTCCTTGCCCTCCTTTCACCCTCCTGCATGTTCAGGCCCCGATCACACAAAATCTTTTTCACTCCATCTTTCCACCTCCAATTTGGTCTCCCTCTTCTCCTCGTTCCCTCCACCTCCGACACATATATCCTCTTGGTCAACCTTTCCTCACTCATTCTCTCCATGTGCCCAAACCATTTCAAAACACCCTCTTCTGCTCTCTCAACCACGCTCTTTTTATTTCCACACATCTCTCTTACCCTTACGTTACTTACTCGATCAAACCACCTCACACCACACATTGTCCTCAAACATCTCATTTCCAGCACATCCATCCTCCTGCGCACCACTCTATCCATAGCCCACGCCTCGCAACCATACAACATTGTTGGAACCACTATTCCTTCAAACATACCCATTTTTGCTTTCCGAGATAATGTTCTCGACTTCCACACGTTCTTCAAGGCTCCCAGAATTTTCGCCCCCTCCCCCACCCTATGATCCACATCCGCTTCCATGGTTCCATCCGCTGCCAGATCCACTCCCAGATATCTAAAACACTTTACTTCCTCCAGTTTTTCTCCATTCAAACTTACCTCCCAATTGACTTGACCCTCAACCCTACTGTACCTAACAACCTTGCTCTTATTCACATTTACTCTTAACTTTCTTCTTTCACACACTTTACCAAACTCAGTCACCAGCTTCTGCAGTTTCTCACATGAATCAGCCACCAGCGCTGTATCATCAGCGAACAACAACTGACTCACTTCCCAAGCTCTCTCATCCCCAACAGACTTCATACTTGCCCCTCTTTCCAAAACTCTTGCATTCACCTCCCTAACAACCCCATCCATAAACAAATTAAACAACCATGGAGACATCACACACCCCTGCCGCAAACCTACATTCACTGAGAACCAATCACTTTCCTCTCTTCCTACACGTACACATGCCTTACATCCTCGATAAAAACTTTTCACTGCTTCTAACAAATTGCCTCCCACACCATATATTCTTAATACCTTCCACAGAGCATCTCTATCAACTCTATCATATGCCTTCTCCAGATCCATAAATGCTACATACAAATCCATTTGCTTTTCTAAGTATTTCTCACATACATTCTTCAAAGCAAACACCTGATCCACACATCCTCTTCCACTTCTGAAACCACACTGCTCTTCCTCAATCTGATGCTCTGTACATGCCTCCACCCTCTCAATCAATACCCTCCCATATAATTTACCAGGAGTACTCAACAAACTTATACCTCTGTAATTTGAGCACTCACTCTTATCCCCTTTGCCTTTGTACAATGGAACTATGCACGCATTCCGCCAATCCTCAGGCACCTCACCATGAGTCATACATACATTAAATAACCTTACCAACCAGTCAACAATACAGTCACCCCCTTTTTTAATAAATTCCACTGCAATACCATCCAAACCTGCTGCTTTGCCGGCTTTCATCTTCCGCAAAGCTTTTACTACCTCTTCTCTGTTTACCAAATCATTTTCCCTAACCCATCCTCTACCACTTCTGAAACCACACTGCTCTTCCTCAATCTGATGCTCTGTACATGCCTTCACCCTCTCAATCAATACCCTCGCATATAATTTACCAGGAATACTCAACAATCTTATACCTCTGTAATTTGAGCACTCACTCTTATCCCCTTTGCCTTTGTACAATGGCACTATGCACGCATTCCGCCAATCCTCAGGCACCTCACCATGAGTCATACATACATTAAATAACCTTACCAACCAGTCAACAATACAGTCACCCCCTTTTTTAATAAATTCCACTGCAATACCATCCAAACCTGCTGCCTTGCCGGCTTTCATCTTCCGCAAAGCTTTTACTACCTCTTCTCTGTTTACCAAATCATTTTCCCTAACCCTCTCACTTTGCACACCACCTCGACCAAAACACCCTATATCTGCCACTCTATCATCAAACGCATTCAACAAACCTTCAAAATACTCACTCCATCTCCTTCTCACATCACCACTACTTGTTATCACCTCCCCATTTGCGCCCTTCACTGAAGTTCCTATTTGCTCCCTTGTCTTACGCACTTTATTTACCTCCTTCCAGAACATCTTTTTATTCTCCCTAAAATTTAATGATACTCTCTCACCCCAACTCTCATTTGCCCTTTTTTTCACCTCTTGCACCTTTCTCTTTGACCTCCTGTCTCTTTCTTTTATACATCTCCCACTCAATTGCATTTTTTCCCTGCAATATATATATATATATATATATATATATATATATATATATATATATATATATATATATATATATATATATATATATATATATATATATATATATAATATAGTGTGTGTGTGTGTGTGTGTGTGTGTGTGTGTGTGTGTGTGGTTGACGATAATGATATTGTTACGATGTACAGACCCCCTCATGTGCCTATAAGTCGAATAGAGAGGCGCTTTACGGCGTCCCCTATTTTCTTCTGACTCTCTCTCTCTCTCTCTCTCTCTCTCTCTCTCTCTCTCTCTCTCTCTAGCACCCGAGTAGCTCCTTCGCCACAGTCCGGTGTGTCGTTTTCGTCTCCCTGACTTATTTCGGCTGGGCGTTCGGCTTTCCGTTTTCTAAATTTTTTTTTTCTGCATTTGATTATTAAAAGACCTTTAACCCCTCCCCAACCTACCCGACCCCCAAGTGCAAAATTCATGCCACGGGAAATAACGTTGAATTACGTCTTTTTTGACATTGAGCAAAAAAAAATATATATATTTTTTGTAATGATTCGGTTAATTATCGCTTTGACTCGCGAATTGCCGCTTTTGATGCTCCTAAGAGATTCCCCCATTGTCGAAAATAAACGTATATTAATGGCTCCTGAATTTCATTTTTCTTCGTGGGGGAAATAATGTCTTTTAAGATCAGGAGCGACGAATTGGAAAAAAAATTTATCTGCTTTCCAAGTTAGGTCGAGATAATGTGTCTTTTCATTCCAAAGAAAAAAGAAAATGGTTTTTCGATTTTGTTCCGAAGTAAGAATATATATAAAAGGTTTTTGGATCGAGAAATCACCACCATTAGTTACTTATTAATGTGTATTATTTACGTAATGGTGTATTTATTTCGTTATTGATTTATTAATATGTGTTATTCATGCAATGGTGTATTTTTTTTCGTATGTTCGAGAAAATTATACAAATACATAGGCGTCCATAACCCCCATTCCCGTCTTCTTTGCATGGACGGTCAGTGCATGCGCGAAGAAAACGAGGGGAAAAAAAAAGAAACTATATCTTCTCTACAATTAGAGATCCAAAGGACATTGTTATAATTCGGGAATGATTCCGTGTTAATGCCAGTTGACCGTGTCATCACGGCGTGTCACACCGTGTGTCTGTGTCCACGTCGCCCGTGCGACCACGTGTTGGTCCGTGCCGACTTTCTCTTCCGGCCCTTTTAAAAATGTCTGTCTCCCTCCCTCTCTCTCTCGCGCGCGCGCGGGCGGGCGGGCGCGCGCGCGCTGGGGGCCGACTCGCCTGTCGGGTCACCGCCGCTGGAGTGACCACCACCGCTTGTCACAGGGGTCACCAGGTCCTCCCTCCTCCTCCTCCTCCTCCTTCCCCTCCTCCCGTCCCGTACTCTCTCTCTCTCTCTCTCTCCCGAGTCTTGCGTCACGTACATGCGTCACGTCAATGTCCTGTGTCCACCGTCGCGTCACTCGTCGCAATACATGACTCCCTTCTTGTACCTCGCACACCGACACCACAGTGTTACAACTGGGGTCGAACTGTACGGAGGGAGGGAGGAACGTGTGTGAAGTGGGAGTCGATTTGATAGAAATGAGGGAATGGAGGCTTCGTGGGGAAAGATGGCTAGTTCCCATTGTAGGGAAGATGGTTAGTTTCCATTGTAGGGAAGATGGTTACTTTCCGTTGTAGGGAAGATGGTTAGTTTCCGTTGTAGGGAAGATGGTTAGTTTCCATTGTAGGGAAGATGGTTACTTTCCGTTGTAGGGAAGATGGTTAGTTTCCGTTGTAGGGAAGATGGTTAGTTCACGTTGTAGGGAAGATGGTTAGTTCCCGTTGTAGGGAAGATGGTTAGTTTCCATTGTAGGGAAGATGGTTACTTTCCGTTGTAGGGAAGATGGTTAGTTTCCGTTGTAGGGAAGATGGTTAGTTCCCGTTGTAGGGAAGATGGTTAGTTCCCGTTGTAGGGAAGATGGTTAGTTCACGTTGTAGGGAAGATGGTTAGTTTAGTTTCCATTGTAGGGAAGATGGTTAGTTCCCGTTGTAGGGAAGATGGTTAGTTCACGTTGTAGGGAAGATGGTTAGTTCCCGTTGTAGGGAAGATGGTTAGTTCCCATTGTAGGGAAGATGGTTAGTTCCCGTTGTAGAGAAAGATGGCTAGTTCCCATTGTAGGGAAGATGGTTAGTTTCCATTGTAGGGAAGATGGTTAGTTTCCGTTGTAGAGAAAGATGGCTAGTTCCCGTTGTAGGGAAAATATTTAAAGTTTCCCTGAAGATACAAAAGATGTCGAGTGAACTGAGAGAGAGAGAGAGAGAGAGAGAGAGAGAGAGAGAGAGAGAGAGAGAGAGAGAGAGAGAGAGAGAGAGAGAGAGAGAGAGAGATTGCTCAAACGAGGTTATGAGGTTGAAAAATTAAAAAAAGAGTCATGAGGAAAAAAAAGTCATTTATGTTATGGTAATATTATATAGAGACGGGAACGTAAGAGGCAACACAGATGCAGGGCTGACTAAAGACGTGTGTCACTCAATCATTTTAGATGCGAGAGGAGGAGGAGGCATCTTTGACCGAGGGAGGAGGAGGGTTAAAAGGTACAGGGATCTATAGAATTTGATTTAGAAGGGACGATGAGCGCCCCCCCAACAGATGGGCTGACAACCCTCGCCAGCTGGTGAGGATTAGGTGAGTTTTGAGTGTTCTTTGTGAACTGAGGATTAGTGTCAGGGATAGAGTGTACCACAGGGAGGAGGAGGAGTAGGAGGTCGATCCAGTTGAATAGGTACGTTAGGATGACGACACCCCCATCCCTCACTCCTTCCCTTAGGCCTTCTGTTCTCCCTAGCCTCCCCCTAGCCAAGGCGCGGGTAGGAAGGGTGATGTCTGTGCATCAAGCCTTCCTGTCTGTGCATCAAGCCTCCTTCTGTGCGGCAGTGGTGGCTGGAATCTTGTGTGTTCTTGGCTCATTCTTCTCTCTCCCTCTAGGACCAATTTAATCATAGTTGATTGAAATTCCGGTTATCTGGAATCCGGTTGATTGGATTTCCGGTTATAAGCGGAGCCTTGGGTTTATCACTAAAATCTTCGTTAACAACAAGATCCGGGTGTTTGTCCTTATTGAATGTCGGTTATCTGGGATCCCCTTGATTGGAATTTCGGGGTTTCGGTTAACTGGAATGTTAATTATCCAAGATCCAGTTAATGGGACTGTCGATTGCATCTGTCCATTTTGATCGGGATGATAAGATAATGAGAGTTCTATTATTAGGATCCTGGGCCAACGGAACTGTTATTCGAATCCTTGTGTGTCCAGAATCAGGTTATTGGTACCTATGGTTATCAGGCATCTATTTAACCGGGATCCCCATTATCCGGAACTTAGTGGGCTACAGTGTTATATATCTCGGATATGGTTGATAACATCTGCTTTTGTTTTTAACTTGTGTCTCTTAGCTAGTTATGTGGTTGTTTTGGGCTTCAGGGGCGTCAATTGCCACGGTTTTTAATATTTTGTATTATTTCTTTTTCTTTTTCAAACCATTCGCCATTTCCCGCATTAGCGAGGTAGCGTTAAGAACAGAGGCATGGGCCTTTGGGGGAATAGCCTCACCTGGCCCCCTTCTCTGTTCCTTCTTTTGGAAAAATCAAAAAAAAAAAAATAGAGAGGGGAGGATTTCCAGCCCCCCGCTCCCTCCCCTTTTAGTCGCCTTCTACGACACGCAGGGAATACGTGGGAAGTATTCTTTCTCCCCGATCCCCAGGGATAATTTTGTATTATATTATATCATATTATATTATATTATATCATATTAGCTGAGCCAGTTACCCATTTTACCGACCAACGTCTACGGATGGATGAACAGCTGGGTTCATTGTGGATCGACTACCGCGAATAGGATTCGAACCTATGCGCTCGACCCTGGGGCAGCCCGTGAATGCTGGTCACGGTCAGGAACGCCGAAGACCGCTACACTGCGGAAGTGGCCACCTACTCCAGGATGTGTACACCAGCCGGAAGATCTCTCTTAACACTTTCCGTTGTTGAAGATAATTCGAAGACCACTCACACACACACACCCTCTCTCTCTCTCACTATGTACGTGGCCCATGGCTGAATCGTTTCCTAACGCTTGGGTGAAGTATAAGTGATATGTTTTGCCAGTGGTAGAAGAAGACATGCATCTATACTGCCCACTGTATGCTCTGTACTTGCCTCCACCTGCCTTTTGACATGCCATTTACCCTTACTGTCATTGAAATGTTTCTTCTTCGTATTTCCAAACGGTTTTAGATTTTTTGATTAATTTTAGATTTTTAGATTAATTTTAAATTCTTGAATTGAATTGAAAATTAGAGCTGAATTTTTTTTCATCGTGGTTACGCTACCGGATTTTATGAAGATTTAAAGTTTTCCCTGTAATTATTATTTTTCTTTATGTTTCTGTGTTAATTACACGTGAAAGAGAAGTTAAGGGAAAAAAATCTTTCCATTCAGTGAAAGTTTAAATTAAGTTCAAACTTCCGTTTTGATTCATTACTCAGCTGATTCATTACTCAGTTCATAGGGTCGAAAAGCCGGGAGGGGTAGGATGAACACCCCTAATTGTCTGTGGGCCGACAGCCGCGCCCAGGATTCGAACCTAGAGTTAGTTCCACACGTCCGCGGCCTTCTTCAGATACCAAACTTAGTTCATTTGAACGTCAAGACGAAGGTCTGATTCCTCCCGCGGGACTTTCAGATTCCGAATTAGTTAAGAGACAAGTACGTTCTTGTGTCATTTGCATATTCATAATCCTGCTACCACGATCAGTAGTCAAGACGGAACTTGAAATGCTTTAGAGGGAGGCCGGGGTGGTGACTGATGCAAGGGGGAGGGGATGAGAAGGGAGTGGCTTTAAGGAGGGAGGGGGTAAGGATAGAGCAGGAGTGGAGCTGGGTGTGTGTGTGTGTGTGTCTTGGTGGGATAAGAGTGGAGGTGGGTTTGATTGGAGAGGAGGAAGAGGAGGAGGAGGAGGAGGAGGAGGAGGAAGGAGGAGGTGAGGGAAATAGAGCGCCCTCAAAGGTTTGTCTCATCGCGGAAATCAGCTTTTAAACCTTGATGATGTTGACTGTGTACACAGCAGGTGTTGACTGGCGCGGTCCCGTCTTGAAGTGGTCCTCTTGAGTACCTCCTGGGGTCGGGCCGGCTGCCGCCGTTGCAGGCACAGTGATGCCTTTGTGGTCTCTTCCTCCTCCTCCTTCACAGAGCCCGTGTTCCCCGACTGCCTCAACCCCGTGTTTCACGGTTCCCTCCACTATACCTCACCCACTCACCGTGTAGCTACCACTCCATGTTCCCCGGGTTCCCTCCACCGCCTCCTACCACCGTGGCCACACCTCGTGTTCCCTGAGCTCCCTCGACCATCCGTCTACTAGAGCGCAATATGTCTCCCACTGAGCACAACCCTCCCTCCACGCCCCCACCATCAGAGTACTGCCAGGCCATCCCTCGCCACGCTCCGTCGCTGGTCTCCTTCCCCTTTCCTCCGCGCGCGCGCGTACACACACACACACACACACACACACACACACACACACACACACACACACATGCTTCCCTCCATGTCGCAACGTGTCTTTCCTCCACGTCTCCCTCCCGGCATTGAACCAGCTGGTCACCTACCCTGGTGCCCCCATAATGCCAGTGAGACACAGCCTCCTGGATAAGCTTATCTCTCTCTCTCTCTCTCTCTCTCTCTCTCTCTCTCTCTCTCTCTCTCTCTCTCTCTCTCTCTCTCTCTCTCTCTCTCTCTCTTACTCACTCACTCACTGTGGTGAAGGTACTTGTTAGAATGTTGATGGTGGAATGATCCAACGCATGACTTCAGAGAACAGTGACATATGAGAGGGTTTCGCCTCTTCCTGCTTCACCAGAAGGCATGATACAGGCGGGGTTGTCACCCCCCAAGAATATGTGACAGTGGTAGGGCTAGCAAATTAGAACACACTGCATCACGTAGATAAGTGTACACAGATAAAACATTCCACTGATAACGTGGATTAAGGGTACATGGCTATGAGTCGGGTAGAGGCAAGTTATAGAGTGTACAGTGGGTACAATACATGGACATAGGAGGAAGGCAGATGAGGTCTCAGAGACCCAGAGATTTAACCTCTTCCTGACAAACCCCCACACACCCACGCCTTGCCGTTAGGAAACCTCGACAACACCTTAAACTTCCTCGAAGTCTTGAGTGGTTTCTCATTCACAGGTCGTGACATCACCCTCACCCGTCGTGGATGTCTGTCGGGATGATGTATGCTCGGGTGTGTCATGCGTCACACGAGGGTAAACAAACATCTCTCTCAGTCACTTCCTCTTCCTCTTGTGTTGACGGGGGCGTCGCCACTCGACCGTCTCTCTCTCTCTCTCTCTCTCTCTCTCTCTCTCTCTCTCTCTCTCTCTCTCTCTCTCTCTCTCTCTCTCTCTCTCTCTCTCTCTCTCTCTCTCTCTCACACACACACACACACAATGAGGGATCGGCCGTAAACATCGTGCGTATGAGAGGGGCGAGGGATACCAAACGTTTGAGTCTGATGCCCCAACCAGAACGAAAAATGGTTGGATGAAATAGTGGACGGATTTCTATCTCTGAATTGGTGCTGACAGGATTCTCATGATACCCAAGTAATGGACTCAAAATTCGTTGGTTTAATGTGGTGTTTTGTGAAATAAGTAACTCCCATAACCTGGTTTTAACGTTTGAGGGTTTTATGACCCTCAAGGATTATGGCCTCCGAGTTTGGTTTATGGGGAGATTTAGGATCAGTTTGGGAGGAGATTGGGATGCCACTGGTGGGGAGTTTAGGTCGTGTCTAAGTCTATTAGGAGGTTTGGGCTGCGCTCCGCTATGATGGGGTTTCCATGTAGGAGAGAGGGAGAGGAGGAGGAGGTGTATGTCAGGGATGTGTGTGTGTGTGTGTGTGTGTGTGTGTGTGTGTCCTCGTTTGTCTACCGCCTCCCAACGCCCTCCTTCCTTACGCTTTCATGCTTTTCCGCTTCTCTCCCTCTCCCTCCACGCTTTCTGTCACGACCTTCCCTCATGGCTTCCACGCCCTCTACCACGTCCTTCCCTCATGGCTTCCACTCCTTCTGTCACGTCTTTTCCTCGTGGTTTCCACACCTTCTGCCACGTCCTTCCCTCATGGCTTCCACGCCCTCTGTCACATCCTTCCCTCATGGCATCCTTACCTTCAGTCACGTCCTTCCCTCATGGCTTCCACGCCCTCTGTCACGTCCTTCCCTCAATGGCATCCTTGCCTTCTGTCACGTCCTTCCCTCATGGCTTCCACTCCATCTGCCACGTCCTTCCCTCATGGCTCCCACGCCTTCCTTCACACCCTCCTCTTACCCCCGGGCCATCCCACCCCCAGAGCCTCCAGCAGTGTCCCGAGTTTCATTTTCCACAAGTGTTTGCAGCAGAGGGAAGTAATGAGGGAACGTTTCCCCATACTGGCCCGAGTGTCTCCCAGACTGTGGACGGGAGCTCTTCGTTGCTCACTTACCTGGGTGAGAGGCTAGGAGAGGGAAGGTAGGGAGGGCTGATGAAAGACAGATTAGAAAGAGGAGGAGAGAGGAGTAACAGAAGATAAATGTTAGAGAGAAAGATTTATGAGACTAAGGGGTTGAGCGAAGAGGAAGGAACGTGTGAGTGTGAAGTAAGACTAGAGGTATGTGTATGTATATGTATGTACCCGTTGAGGTGATCGAGAACGGTAAATATTTACACTTAAACCTCTTTGATCCCTCAACCTCTCAGCCCCTCAAACTCTCAACCCCTCAACCTCTCAACCCCTCAACCTCTCTGTAGGATGATCCAAGGCGAAGCTGACGTAATGCGTCCGTATGTTGTTAATGTCCTCGTACTTCGTCTACTGGTGACGGAAGAGGGACCAACTCTCTTCCTTAAAACACAGTTTAAAGTGAATGTCATTTGGTCCGCCTCAAACACGACTGTGAGATTCTCGAGCACGACTTTACGACCCTCGAGCACGACGGTACGACCCTCGAGCACGAAGTACGACCCTCGAGCACGACGGTACGACCCTCGAGCACGACGGTACGACCTTCGAACATGACGGTACGACCCTCGAGCACGACGGTACGACCTTCGGGCATGACGGTACGACCCTCGAGCACGACGGTACGACCCTCGAGCACGACGGTACGACCTTCGAGCACGACGGTACGACCTTCAAGCATGACGCTACGACCCTCGAGCACGACGGTACGAACTCCGAGTATAATGATCTGACCTTTATGGGTCTGGTCAAAGGCCAGGCCATCATACCAAGGGCCCCATCGTTCGCACTCAAATGTGTCTTAGACTTAATAAATCAATTAAGCGAGTCTCAAAGACTTTACGAATCAACTCCAAATTTCGCAGACTTACTGAGTCAATTAAAAAGTCTCAAGAGACCCACTGAACCACTGCGAATTACCTCAGAGACTTATGAATCAATCAGGTAAGTCTCGAAGAACCACAGAATTGGTCTAAATTGTCTCGGAGACGAATGAAGCGACGCAGGTGGATACCACTAATTGGTCTGTGGGGCCTGGTTGTGGATAGGGAGTGTGTGGTTACGATGCATTACACATGACAGCTGAGAGAATAGATGTGAGAGGAATGAGGTCATTTAAAGTAATCAAACAAGCGTTACGAAGACCCACTGAATCAGACAGAGCTGTGTCACACACATCCACCGTAAACTTTGAGAGACGCACATACGTTGACCATCGCCCTCCTGGCAGAGAAACGTCGTACATCTTGTAAATGTTTTACGTGATTTAAAGATATTACGTAAGTGTAAATGTTTTACGTGGTTTCAAGATGTTCCGTAAGTGTAAATGTTTTACGTGGTTTAAAGATGTTCCGTAAGTGTAAATGTTTTACGTGGTTTCAAGATGTTACGTAAGTGTAAAGTGGATTTCCTTAAGTCTGTCTCTTATCTCGTTATCTGTCCTTAACTCTCGTTTCTTTCCTATGTAGCAACCACCACAAGCTGCTGTGGTCCGTTGTCTGTAAAGTGTTCTGTCGCTTTATTATTATTATTATCATTATTATTATTATCATTATCATTATTATTATTATTATTATTATTATTATTATTATTATTATTAGTAGTAGTAGTAGTAGTAGTAGTAGTAGTAGTAGTAGTATCATTATTATTATTATCATTATCATCATTATTATTATTATTATTATTATTATTATTATTATTATTATTATTATTATTATTATCATTATTATTATTATTATTATTTCATTATTATTTTCATCATTTTCTATCCGTTTCCCCTTCCTTATTCCTGTCCGTGTGATGTGATTCTGTCTTGTCTCACTGTCACCTTCCTTGTCTGTAACTGTGTTTGTCCCACCGTCATCCTCCCTGTCTTGTACCTACACCTGTCTTTGCGTCACATTCCTCCCTGTCTATTCCATCTCCTGTCCTTCTGTCACCCTCCATATCTCCCTCACCTGTCCTTCCGTCACCCTCCCCATCTCCCTCACCACCAATTGGCCATCACCTACTACCCTTCCTCACCACTGCACTCCCTCACCACAAACTGGCCATCAAACTAGATCATACACCTGTATTTTCTCTCGTCTGTTTCTCCCGATCACCTCCTCTGTCCAACGCCCCTTTCTCTCCCGTCCCTTCCTTGGTGTAGGCCGCGAGAGGAGAGTGGGAGAGGAGGAGCAGCTGGATGGATGGGGAGAGTGTGTGGGAGTAAAGACAGCACTCACTCGGGCAGTAAAAGACGACATTTTACAGCCTCGTTGATGAAATCCTTCGCCAGAACGACCTGGGTTATGACAACGACCCAAGTTCCTCCAGGGCTGCTGCTGTTGTCGTCTGCTGCGACCATGAGCAAGCCAACTCCGTGATTCAGGGGCGAAAGGAAACCCTTCCTTGTTGGCTCGTCCAAGTGATGTATTTGTGAGGGAGGGGAAAGGATGATTGCTAGGGATGTATGATTGGCAGACGGGGGCAGAGAATATAGTCGATCCCTGGGAGATTTAAGTTGAAGAAGGGATACGTGTCGTTGATGATTTATCCCACACTTGGGATCCTTCGTGAAAATGTTTACACTCCCAGGTGGTCTAAGTAAGAGGGAAATTACCAATGGCTCAACTTTGAGATATGAAGTACATAGCTTAGTCAGATGTCAAAGTTGTGAGGCTATTTTATTTTGAGGGAAATATTCCAAAAGATTTTTTTTCAAAAAGTTTGAAAAAAAATTCCATGTATTTTACGTATTAGAATTTGCCTCTCGAACTGGAACGACCTAACGAGTAAATGCTGATGGTTAACGATGAACTTGAGGCCTGTGTGGACGACTCGTTGACCACCTCTGAGGATGGTGGACGTTCGGCAGGGACACAGAGACGAAATTTCATAAATCCTCTGGAGAACAATAGACTCTGAAGACCTTTCCAGGTCATTGTTTTTTCCTCCTCCGTTCTCCCACACGTAGCCTCTTTGTTATGATTTTTGTACAGGTTCCGTTTTCTGACTCATGATGACCTCCTGTGTTGTAAGGGTCGCTTCCCCACACCCCACCACCCTCTGGTGATACGTAGTGGTGGTGACATGAGGTGGTTGTATGTCTGTATGGTACGATGAAGGGCTGGTCACTGTTGTACCACCTCTGAATGGTACAGTGAAGGGCTGGTCACTGTTGTACCACCTCTGTATGGTACGGTGAAGGGTTAGGCACTGTTGTACCACCTCTGAATGGCACGATGAAGGGCTGGTCACTGTTGCACCACCTCTGTATTGTACGGTGAAGGACTGGTCACTGTTGTACCACCTCCGAATGGTACAATGAAGGGCTGGTCACTCTTGTACCACCTCTGTATGGTACGGTGAAGGGTTAGGCACTGTTGTACCACCTCTGAATGGTACGATGAAGGGCTGGTCACTGTCGTGCCACCTCCGAATGGTACAGTGAAGGGTTAGTCACTGTCGTACCACCTCCGAATGGTACGATGAAGGGCTGGTCACTGTTGTACCACCTCTGTATGGTACGATGAAGGGCTGGTCACTGTTGTACCACCTCCGAATGGTACAGTGAAGGGTTAGGCACTGTTGTACCACCTCTGAATGGTACGATGAAGGGCTGGTCACTGTTGTACCACCTCCGAATGGTACAGTGAAGGGTTAGTCACTGTTGTACCACCTCTGAATGGTACGGTGATGGGTTGGTCATTGGTGCTGGATGCACCACCTGTGTGTGTGTGTGTGGTGTAGGGGACGCTGGTGTGTCCTGGTCATTGGTGAATCCACGACCCGAGGGGGAGAGGAACCGAGGCATCGAGGTGGATCACACGCCCCTCCGCCGGAAGTGCGCAGGTGTAGGGACAGAAGGCCTGCCTCGTCCGTAGCGACGCCACGAAAGATAAAGTTCCGGGGAAGGATACAAACCAGTTTCAGTTCCTGGAAGAAAAGAACTTGATATTCCTCCAAGACCGCTTGCTTGTCTGCCTGCCTGCTTGCACACACACACACACACACACACACACACACACACACACACACTCCCTCAAGTACACTGACCTCTTCTTACAGAGGCGAGATGAGAATTAATGAATATGATACGTGTGGAAATAAGCTTCCCCCTCCACTCCTCCTCCTTCCTCCTAGTCTCAAACGAGACGAGAAAAATCTTAATAAGCTTCCCCCTCCACTCCTCCACTCTCCTCCTAGTCTCAAACGAGACGAAAAAAATCTTAATAGTTTTTAATACTTTCTGCGGAGGGAAGTATATAAAAGCGAGGCTTGGCGTATTTTGACTGCTTCTTGCTGATTCCTCACCACAAATTGTTTCCATGACGGCCTGGAAAGGTCCCAGTGGTCTGTTATGGTTTGTAAGCCTTTGTGTTTTGCATAAGGATGTTGGGGAAGACGCTGGAGATATCTTTGTTTTTTTGTTGATGTTTTTTTTCGAGAGGATGGAATGGAAGAGAGGGGTGTGGCCACCAGGCAGGAGGAGTGATTAAAGGGATGGATCTAGGGGGGGACGTGGTTGCGAGGGAGACGTGGGCGTGGTTATCAGGCGTTAATTATTAAGTGGATGGATCTAGGGGCGTGGTTGCGAGGGAGGCTGGGGCGTGGTTATCATGCAGGAGTGATTAAGGGGATGGATTTGGAGGGGGGGTAGACGGAGGCGTGGTCATCATGCAGGAGTGATTAAAGGGATGGATCTAGGGGGCGTGGTTGTGAGGTAGACCGGGGGCGTGATCGTCATGCAGAAGTGATTAAGGGGATGGACCTATGGGCGTGGGCGTGACTCACGTATGGGCTTGAGGATGCGGTCGGCAAGGAGGGCGTTGTCATGCGCCGCCTTCGTTCAAGAGGCGTGGTCACGGGCCATGGACGGCCAAGGAGGCGTGGTCACAGGCCACCGTCGTTCAAGAGGCGTGGTCACAGTCCATGATCGGCCAAGGAGGCGTTGTCACGGTCCATGGTCGGCCAGGCGTGGTCACGGTCCATGGTCGGCCAAGGAGGCGTGGTCACGGTCCATGGTCGGCCAAGGAGGCGTGGTCGCAGTCCGTGGTCGGCCAAGGAGGCGTGGTCACGGGCCTTGGTTTTTCAGGGAGCGTAGTCACGGACCAGACACCGCCCGTCTGAGGGCGTGGCCGGCCCGGATTGTATATCAAGAATAACGACGCTTTTTTTAATCCAAATTTTTTCTTCTCTCTCCTGTGTAAGGTATGTGAGTCGAGGTTCTTTGATGGGACTTACACGCTTCTCCTCCTCTGTTCATTAAAAAATGATTATATATATATATATATATATATATATATATGGTCATTTATTATTATTAGAGCTTATCATTTATGTATGTGTATATTTTTTATTAAAGGGACGTTTGAATCTTTATCTTGAATAATAGAGGTGTGTGTATTTTTTTATTCGTTGCCACCGCATTCTCTGGGGACCTTGAAGGCCTTGTGTTTTGAAGGCTTCTATTTTGAAGACCTCTGTCTTAAAGACCTCCGTTCCGAAGACCCTCTGTCTTGAAGGTCTGTATCCTGAAGACCTCTTTGCCTTGAAGATCTTAGACTTAAAGACTTCTATTTGGAAGACCTTTGTCTTGAAGACCTCCATTTGAAAGACCTTTATCCTGAAGACCTTTATCCTGAAGACCTCTCCGTCTTGAAGACCTCTTATCTCGAAAACCTCTGTCTTGAAGACCACCCACCATCCTGAAGACCTTTCTGTCTGTTTGCACGAACGTACGTATGAAGAGATATGCAAAACTTGGCGTACCCTTCTTCTTCTTCTTCTTCGTCTTTCTCGTCTTCTTCTTCTTCTTCTTCTTCTTCTCCTTCTTCTTCTTCTTCTTCATCCTCGTCTTCTTATTTTTCTTCTTCTTCTTCTTCTTCTTCTTCTTCTTCTTCTTCTTCTTCTTAGTATTATCATTATTATTATTCTTATTATCATTATTATAATTCAAATTATCATTATTATTATTTTATGATTATTATTATTGTTGTTGTTGTTGTTGTTGTCGAGATAGCAGTTGGTACTCTGCCTTGTTACTGATGTTCTGTTGTCTGTGGTCGAGTTGGTTCCCCTGTACTCCCTCTGTACTCCATGGCAGTGCGAGCCTCGCTGCCTTGTCCACTCCTAGGCTGGGGGAGACTCCGTGTCCACCCAGGCTGGGGGAACCGTGTCCACTCCAGGCTGGGGGAGACTCCGTGTCCACCCAGGCTGGGGGGGCTTTAGGGCTGGGGGAACCGTGTCCACTCCAGGCTGGGCCTGCGGTTAGAGAAGACACCGTGGCGTCAGAGTCAGGGCTGCCGGCCGGCTGTCGTGTTGCATGCCTGTGTAATTAACGTCATAAAACCATCAGCCGGTTGAGACAGGTGAGCCAATGTTATACGTCCGCCAGTCACATGTAGACAGGTGTTGTCCTACGGCCGCCAGCCTCGCTGAAGGGCTAGTTAGATGTTGTCGTACCTTCGTCGTCCGTGTTGGGCGGTAAGGGTAGATATTGTCGTACTTTCTTCAGCCGTGCTGGGGGACGGAGTAGATTTCGTCGTACGTCCGTCAGCCTAGACGGAAGGAAAGGATAGATATTGTCTTACTTACTTCGTCCATTATGGACAGCAAGATAAACAAAGTCGTACGCCTGGCAGTCACCCGTGAGAACTGAGGTATTTGTTGCAATGATATTTGCGTGTGTCGTGACATGTTTAGTCGAAGATATAATGGCCGGCAGTATGCAAAGATTACAAAGACAAATAATGACAGAAGGGATTCAACACTGGCCCAGGGAAGAACCTAAAGGGTTGAATTCTATCATACGTAATGCATGGCATTCCTTAAAATATGATGAAATACTGACCTGTATCCTAAGACTGTATCGAAAGTGACAATGAAAAGAATAATAACCTTAGAAATATTCTTAAAGCGAGTGAGTAACTAAAGAATAATAGCCATAGTAATATTCTCAAGGCGTGTGAGCAACTAGAGAGAACGAAGATCTGGAAGAATAGGAATGAATATATAGACACAAGGAGATCCAAGAGCAATATGGGGAATCAAGAGGTAAAGTGAACACTATATACAATAAGCGCGGGAGTTTTGCACACGGCCGTCGTGTTGTTATGTTGTCGCGAGGTCGTCATAAGTCGTCTGTATTAGAGGCTTTTTTTTCTCTCTATCCTTCCATCACGACACCACGACTGTCCTTTGCCTTCTCGTTTCCACCAGCGGCGCTTTCCGAGTGGGTGTGCTAACGGGGGGTCCAGACGATGAATGTGTTTTGGGTAAATTCCATATCGGCTGATCACACACACACACACACACACACTGTGATCTGAGGCTTGAGTTTGGTTCGATCTGCCGTTCGCCGTTGATGGATTTGTTACTAAAGGGGACTGCAGTATGGTGTGTCTCCACACTGCTTTATCTTACGGTTAACTGTAGTCTGCTGTAGTCCTCACTGTAGTCTGCTGCAGCGTACTGTAGTCATCATCCTGTTCGCTGTAGTCGTCTGTAGTCAACTGTGGTACACTGTCACCCCACTGGCACGACAGGCATGGACGACTTTGTGAGATCCTGCCACTGAAATCCAGAGGTGCGATACGCACTAAAAGAGAGAGAGAGAGAGAGAGAGAGAGAGAGAGAGAGAGAGAGAGAGAGAGAGAGAGAGAGAAAGAGAGAGAAACTCCTTAAACATCCGGGCCCCAAGACTCATCTCTTTCAGCACTTCGCCATCTGCCATCAGAAAGAGCATGGGATGCACGGTGGAGAAATTCGAGCTGGCACTGGACAAGTACCTACTGTACACTGTGTACCAGACCAGCCAGGCTGTGTGTGTAGGGGGGAAGGTGGCTCATCTGTGAGGCCTGAGGGCTGCGGCTTCCAACAGCTTGGTCGACCAGAGACCCCAACCAAGCAGCCTTGGGGGGGGGGGGGGCCGCTAGCTAGCCCAGGGTTTGGGGGGAGGGGTGGTTGTTGAAGACACCGACCCCTCCCCCCTTTTGAGACTCCACGAAGTATGTGTGTCGTGTTCTAGTCTGCTCAGGTGTGTTGTCGTCTCTCGCAGTCTGCTGGAGTCTGCTCAGGTTTAGCCATTGTCGCCCGCTTCTGCTGCTGCTGCTGCCGTCTTGGAATGGCGCACATAGGAAGTATTCATATGTATATATATAAGGCTCGGCTCGACCCATTGAGACCCAGGTGCGTCCTGGCCAGCTGAGATACGCCCCTCGTGTTTGGCGAGAGAGAGAGAGAGAGAGAGAGAGAGAGAGAGAGAGAGAGAGAGAGAGAGAGAGAGAGAGAGAGTCTAGAGAACCTAATTCCGGGTTTCCATTGAGGCAAGAGGCTATAATTCTCTCCCAGTGAGCGGAGAGAGAGAGAGAGAGAGAGAGAAGAGAGAGAGAGAGAGAGAGAGAGAGAGAGAGAGAGAGAGAGAGAGAGAGAGAGAGAGAGACCATTGGCTTGCCGGGCTGCTTTGGAGGGAGGAGAGACCATGTAGAGTCTGAGAGAAACCAGAGTAAGTTGGACGTGGTGAGCGGGTCGTCCATGGTTTCCAGATGGTTTCTTGTGCTGGGCGCTCGCTCCTCTGTGTGTGTGCGTGTGTCGGGGTTTCTCTTTGTGTTTTGAAATGAACGAGTGTGTGTGTGTGTGTGTGTTTGTGTGTGTGTGAGAGAGAGAGAGAGAGAGAGAGAGAGAGAGAGAGAGAGAGAGAGAGAGAGAGAGAGAGAGAGAATATAAGTGTACATAGGTGAGAACTAGGACGAGTGTGTTGTTATGCGAAGTGACAAGGTCCTAGATGCAAGATGGTATAGTTCCACAGGAACGAGACAATGTGGAAACGTTACCGCAAACGTTACCCGCGTTACGGAGTTGATACCTTTAAGTTATGGAGTGGAAAGATGAGAGTGAAAGACCCACACGTTTGAGAGAGGGAGTATGTTTTAGTTCCAGGGAGCAAGAATGGCACGGGAAAACGTTCACGGGATAAAACTGTAGAGTTTTTCATTGTGGAGCGATCCAGAGGCACACGGAAACGTTTTCATAGTTCGAGGGGTCGAGAAACGTTTTCTGTTATCTGGAGGCCAGGGGCAACGTCGCTTTAGGCTGTGAGACTTATGGGACGCTTATAGTCCATAAGGCCTGTAGAATATGTTCCGTAATCCGGGAGATTTTTGGGATATATACGTAATCCGGGAGATTTTTGGGATATATACGTAATCCGGGAGATTTTTGGGATATATACGTAATCCGGGAAATGTATAGGACGTCTTCCGTAATCCGGAAGGCCTTTAAGATGTCTTCCGTAACCCGGGGAGTTTTAGGTCGCCATTCATAATCCGGAAGACGTCTAGGACGTCCATCTTCATTCGGGGAAACCTTTCGGACGCCATCCGTAATCCGGGAGACTTTTTAGGACGCCATCCGTAATCCGGGAGAGACTTTTTAGGACGTCTCCCGTAATCCGTAAAAAAACCTATGGAACAGCTTCCATAACAATACTGAAGACCTTTGAGACATATCCCATAATCCGGGAGACCCTTTAGGACGTCTCCCGTTATATGAGAGATACTTGTAGTCTCGGGAGAGACCCTTCAAAGACGCGGGTTCTCGGAGGTACTCGTATTTGCGTCGCTGAGCGCCGGATAGGAGGCCGCCTTGGGCCCGGTATGGAATGGGCGACACCTGGTAATGCTGGCTTGCGGTGCTGAGCGCGGGGGAGGAGGCGACCTGGCCCTGAGATGGCTGGGACGGTGAGGGTCATGCATAGTACCACTGGTGCGTGGATCCGCACCCTTCCTCCTCCTCCTCTTCTTCCTTCTCCCTCCACCCCGTCAACACTCCCACCCTCCATCACGGAGTCACGCCGACTCCTCCTCCTCCTCCTTGATCCCTTTGAATCCATATAGACTGACTCTCTCTCTCTCTCTCTCTCTCTCTCTCTCTCTCTCTCTCTCTCTCTCTCTCTCTCTCTCTCTCTCTCTCTCTCTCTCTCTCTCCCTTTCTCTGGCTTCCTTCACCCTTCCACACCTCTCCCACACACACACCCGTCCCCATCTTTCCCACAGCCTCTTTACCCCCTGTCTGTACCTACCCGTTTTCTTTCCTTGTGTGTGTTGGGGGAGTTCCCTGAAGGAGGGTGGCTGGCTCCTCCGGACTTTCCTCCTCACTTCCTTAGTCCTCCTCCAGCAGTACTGGAGCCGAAGCTTCTCTCACACACGTCTTCGTGGGTAGACTGGCGTGTGTGTATGGGTGTTGCCTGGTATTCGAGTGTGTGTGTTGCCTTGTATGTGGCTCAATAGTTCCATGTATTTTTTGCGTATGCTCTGAGATGTGAGTTTGCTTGTATTGCTATTATATTTTAGCGTGTATTACCATTAGATGGCTCGTTTGTATTACCGTGTTATGCCTTTGTTATTCAGTCCCGTATTTCGATTTGTGATGTGATGTGTTGCCGTATGATTATGATGTACTGCCGTGTGTGTGTGTGTTTATGTTTGTCTGTATAGCCCCGTATTTTGGTCTGCACTGCCGTGTATTTTGGTCTGTGTTACCTCGTGTCTTGTTCTGTGCTGCCGTGTGTTATAATGTCTGTACTGCCGTGTAGTATTATGGTCAGTGTTACCGTGTATTATGGTCAGTGTTGCCGTGTATTTTCACTTGCATTGCTGTGTGTTTTGTGCGTGTTGCTCTGTATTTCTGGTCTGTGTTGCTTCGTGTTTTGGTTTGCAACGCCGTGTGCTTAGGTCTGCATTGCTTTGCCTTTTTTGGGGAGGGGGGGCCTTATTGCCGTGTGCTTTGCTTTGCTCACTCCTTAGTTTTCTTGCTTCATTTATTGCTAATTGCCTTTCGTACTATTGCACCGTACGAACTGGTATGTTCTACTTGACACACTGTTCTTCAAATATATCTGCTCTTGTAGGGCATTTGTTTTAAGATACAGTTGCCCTATGCCATGTGTTTTGGTTTAATTTTGGTTCAGTATTGGTTTAGTGAAGATGGAATTTGCTTGCTCATCATATAACGTTTCTCCACTGAGTGGTTTATCTTAAAACAGATTAGGACACTTGTCTTATCTTTGCGTTCTTTGGTTTGATTTGGTTGGTGTCACTGTGAGTTCTGCCTCGAATAGATATTCCTTTTTTATATTTTCACCTTTTCATTACTTCTCTCTCGCTTTGATTCTCCTTCATATCCTTGGTTGGTGTCATTGTGAGTTTTGCCTCGAATAGATATTCCTTTTTTTATTTTCACCCTTTCATTACTTCTCTCTCGCTTTGATTCTCCTTCATATCCCTCTATCAATTCAAGTTTCATCGGTTTTATGTCTAGGGAGACATGGGAGGGAGGGAGATTCATAGGAACATAGATCAGTGTACGTTGCTAGATCTGCCTATTTTTATCCCCCCTCTCTCTCTCTCCTATACTTTATAAGAACGGAAACATCGTATGCAAATGGGGATTACATTACCAATGTCCTCGCCCCCCTCCTTTTCGAATGCTAATCTGTGGTTGTACAGAATTCTATTCCGTGATCCAGTAGCATATTGATCGACGGTTTTATTATATAACACAAGTTTAATGCCATACGTTCCCTTTTTTTGTTCCATTCGTTCCTTTTTTTTTTGTTCCATTGAAAGTGCGCCATTGTCTCGACTCGACTAATTCAGAATCAGTAGATGTGGTTCAAGTATTCCCCCCCCCCTCTCTCTCTCTCTCTCTCTCTCTCTCTCTCTCTCTCTCTCTCTCTCTCTCTCTCTCTCTCTCTCTCTCTCTCTCTCTCTCTCTCTCTCTCTCTCTCTCTCTCTCTCTCTCTCTCTCTCTCTCCCATATTATAGGTCAGCGACTGGTACAGTGTGTTTCAGTGGATGTCTGAGACTGCATGACGGATCATCAGGGGATGAGAAACTTCAGTTTCAGTGAAACTTTCAAGTTCTCGCCATCAGCTAGTCAGGGTTTCAGTCCCTCACGAATAATGGGTCAGTTTTCAGGGTGAGTTTCAGTCCTTTATGATGAATGGGTCAGTTTCAGAGGGAGTTTCAGTCCTTTACGATTAATTCGTTTCATCACTGAGTTTCACATGGGAACATCCTACAGGAGTTTCATGATGTCATGGGGTCCTCCCCCTTACACTGTGCTGAGGTGCTGAGAAGCAGCCATACTGATGCAGCGACTGCAAGATGGAAGATATAGCAGATATGCAAATAAGGATCAGGCGTCGGAGGCCAGACCGTATGGAAATGCCTTATGGAACCGTCAGCGTTATTCTCACTGGCAAGGGAGGGAGGGAGGGAAAAGGAAGGAGGTGGAGGAGGAGGAGGAGAGGAGGAGGAGAAAGAAGGGGAAGTTATCTGGAATCTTTGAATGGACTGGGTTTACGTCATGGCAGCAGGAGATGGTTTGGTTAGCTTCTTCCGAAGTCCATTATTTGAGTATGAAAAGAGAGGTGAGAGAGAGAGAGAGAGAGAGAGAGAGAGAGAGAGAGAGAGAGAGAGAGAGAGAGAGAGAGTAGAACACGAATTGGAAAAGTGTTTGGAAGGAAATGAAATATCTTAACTTTCATTGATAAGGGATCTTGTGGTAGATATTAGGAAAGACGTATAAGGGGTGGGTGGGGAAGGATGGTGTGTGAGGCGGGGGAGCAGTGTGGGTTGGAGACCTCCAAATGCTTAGCGATGTAAAGAAGGGAACAAGAGATCACAACTACCCATGCTAGGAGGTGGCCATGACGGTACGACCCATGGTTACGACGGGGTAACGACGCTTGACACGATGGTTACGACCCTCGAGCACGGTGGTGGCCTTTTAACCACGATCCTTAAGGGTCAGATGAGAGGTCATGCCATCGTACCACAGGGGTCGTAACCTCGTGCTCAAAGGGTTGGAAACTGAGGTTAGCAACGTCTGCTGGAATTGAATCTGGCGCGGTGTAAGACAGTGGAGAACTGAGGCTATCACAGTGGGAGGAGGGATGGACACTGGGGTGCTCTGACGGTGAAAGACGGCCCAACTGATCTACATCTGAGGACGTAATGAAAGAACGAAAGAAGATTTCTTCATTCGTGTGTGTGTGTGTGTGTGTGTGTGTGTGTGTGTGTGTGTGTGTGTGTTTGTGTGTGTGTGTGTGTGAGTGCCCTCTGTCGGGGCTTCAGGACTAGTTTTGTTGTACCTCCTTCGGGCATCCTACAATCCTTCAGGACTCCCTACCCTGCCTGCCTGCCTGCCTCTCTCCCTCCTGCACTCTCCACGCCTCCCCTAGTGACTCATGGAAGGATCGTGACTCAAGTGACATGACTCGGAGAGTCGTGTCGGGTCGTGACCAGGGTCAGTAGGCGGCTGGAGGAGGAGGCCTCCTTCCTCCTCCTCCTCCTCCTCCAGGCATGATTCAAGGGACGGGAGCGGGCTTACCCCTCCTGAAGGAGGGAGTGGTTCATAAGGGCGTGTGTGTGCGTGTGGGACACGCCCTCGTGGGTATGAGAGACATGGATGACGCCATTCGTGGTGGAAAGGGAGAGAGAGAGATAAGAGATAAGAGAGAGATTGTCTTTGAGGCCCCGTTCACCAACGTATATATGTATATAAAAGAAAATGAGATAAAAACCAGTACATTAAAAGACACAGAAAACTGCCGCCTCAGAATGACGGGAGAAGATATAAGATAAAAGATACTGTCGACTCATGAATTATAAACAGGACTCAAAGCAGATGTGTAGCAGTTGGCATTGTGAAGAAAACTGAAGTGTTGCTTCCCTCCTACAACAGCAACGATGGATATATATATATATATATATATATATATATATATATATATATATATATATATATATATATATATATTTTTTTTTTTAAACTATTCGCCATTTCCCGCGTTAGCGAGGTAGCGTTAAGAACAGAGGAATGGGCCTTTGAGGGAATATCCTTACCTGGCCCCCTTCTCTGTTCCTTTTGGAAAATTAAAAAAAAATAATGAGAAGGGAGGATTTCCAGCCCCCCGCTCCCTCCCCTTTTAGTCGCCTTCTACGACACGCAGGGAATACGTGGGAAGTATTCTTTCTCCCCTATCCCCAGGGATAACATATATATATATATATATATATATATATATATACGATCAAAGTGTATAGGAACGCACACCTTCATAGAACATACAAACTTCCAACAGCCAGTATCGAACCCGGGACCCGTTTGCCACAGGCGGGAATGCTACCGCTAGGCTATGGGCCTATATATATATATATATATATATATATATATATATATATATATATATATATATATATATATATATATATATATATATATATATATATATGCTCGTATATATCGCCATGGAAGCGTTCTGTTGTGTAAGGTAATCAGTCGTATTGTGGAGGTAAGCGTCTTCAGTACGTAGCCACAGAAAGACCACAGACTACGCAAAGTGGTTGAAGCTGAAAGACATGAACTCATGACTGATGAGCTGAGCTTGGCGTCAGTCCGTTCCCCCGCCCCGCCCTGCCCCCCCTGTGGCGTATATGCGTAAAGTCTCCACCGCATCTTCATGATGCGTATGGGTTAGTGAGGGGGAGGAGCGCTCTCTCTCTCTCTCTCTCTCTCTCTCGTTAATGGCCCAGGAATAATGGTTGTAGGAGAGATGGGAGTTTGCTGTTGGGGGGGTTAGCTGCTGGGGAGTAGGAGGAGACGAGAGACTGGGAGGAGCACGGAGGGTAAGGGGGCATTGGAGAGACAGGGGTGAGACGGAGGGTTGGAGTGAGAGAGAGAGAGAGAGAGAGAGAGAGAGAGAGAGAGAGAGAGAGAGAGAGAGAGACAGGCGGACGAGTGAGTGAGATGGAGAGAGATAGATAAGTGGCAAAGAGACACGGGGGGAGGAAAGTGTGAGATGGAGAGAGATAGAGAGAGATGAAAATGATATGGAGAGAGAGAGAGAGAGAGAGAGAGAGAGAGAGAGAGAGAGAGAGAGAGAGAGAGAGAGAGAGAGAGAGAGAGATGTTGCATGATGGTTCCCCTTCCTCCCACCAGTCTCCCTGGTCGATACGTCTGCCACCAGAGGGATGTTCTCAGGCTCAGTACGTCACGCATACGTTGCTCAGTGAGTCACTGTTCTCAGTACGTTGCTCAGTACGTCTTTGTTCTCAGTACGTTGCTCAGTACGTCTTTGTTCTCAGTACGTTGCTCAGTACGTCACTGTTCTCAGTACGTTGCTCAGTACGTCACGCATACGTTGCTCAGTGAGTCACTGTTGTCAGTACGTTGCTCAGTGAGTCACTGTTGTCAGTACGTTGCTCAGTGAGTCACTGTTCTCAGTACGTTGCTCAGTGAGTTACTGTTCTCAGTACGTTGCTCAGTGAGTCACTGTTCTCAGTACGTTGCTCAGTACGTCACTGTTCTCAGTACGTTGCTCAGTAACGTCACGCATACGTCGTTCAGTCCGTCACAGTTCTCAGCACGTTGCTCAGCGGGTCAGATATGTTTCGAGCATCGTCGCTCAGTGCGTCTGTATGCGTCGCGGTCGCGTCAACACGTTTGCATACGTGTCCAGTACGTCGTGGCCACGTCAACACGTCGTATGCGTCTTCAGGACGTTGTCGGCAGGTCAGGCTAACGCCGACGTGTTTACACCGTCGTGGTTTCGTCAGAACGACGCATGCGCTTCCAGTGCACGTCGTAACCACAATAAGACGATGCGAAATATTAGATATTGATTAAGACTGATATTGGATTATGGATTACAAGAGGCGGAGAACTGGGCCAATCACCATCGAGACTGGCCAGCAGTTGCCAATCACGAGACGGCAATGCTGACGACGGCCAGTCGGGCCACCAGACCAACGCTAATCATGCAAGACAACCGACCAGGTCATCACGGGTCACGCATATGGGCTCGGGGTTCGAGGAAATCAAGGATATTGGACGAGGTACCTTCCTTAATGGTATGACTTCCTGGTACCATCCCTAATGGTATGACTTCCTGGTACCATCCCTAATGGTATGACTTCCTGGTACCATCCCTAATGGTATGACTTCCTGGTAATGACGCGTTTGGTATCGAGTTCTCCGGGTCAGTGTGTCGACTAATGGCGGATCGTCCTCTGGCAGGAGGGAGGGAAGGGCCGCTCAGGGATGGAGGTGGAAAGCCCATGTTGTTGTGCTCCCTTGATTGATATCTCGAGGGCCAGTGTGGTCATGTGTAGCACCCGGTGGGATCTGCTCGCTCTCTCTCTCTCTCTCTCTCTCTCTCTCTCTCTCTCTCTCTCTCTCTCTCTCTCTCTCTCTCTCTCTCTCTCTCTCTCTCTCTCTCCCTACTCCGCCGCTCCAGCAGCTGCCTCATGGAAGCCAGTGACTCGATCCGGGGCCCCCCCTTTGCGTCTGCATGTATTCATTGCAACTCCTGCAGTTGCATTCTCCAGGGAGACGCGTTAATAAATACGAAATGACTTCCGTGAAAAGGTGGTTTGTTGTTGTTGGTGGTGGTGGAGGGGTAGGGAAGGAGGAGGAGGAGAATGATGAAATAGGGTGGTCACTGGTGATTGGGTGGGTTGGATAACGGGAGAGGCGAAGGTTAAGAGGAGCGGTGTCGGCGGCCCCACCCGAACTCCCTCCTCCCTCTCCACGTCCATACATAGACAAGTCTCCCGCCATACAGACCCTCTTTACCTCATGCATACATGATTGTACATTTGTTCCCCCCCTGTCAACACACCTGCCCTATACACGTCCCCTCACTCGCATACACTCGCACCTCCAACGCCCTTGTCACATTGCATACACAGTACTCAATGTATATATACACCTGCATTGCTTCCCCTCACAAACACATGCATATCATCCACTCTACTGCTTCCCTAGACGTATACCTCCAGCATCTCAAGTACATAGATTAGACTCCCTGCTCACCATCATACATGCATATATTCATACATAAACACCAGCCTTCAGTAGCAGTACACACACACACACACACACACACACACACACACACACACACACACACACACACACAGTCACTCACTCTGCATTGTGTCCTGCAGCAAATGTTGCGGAACCTCCTCCACGCCCTGGCTTGTGCTGACGAAGGAGGCGGCCACACAGGGACGGCGATAGGAGGAATTATAGCTCGGGAGGACGAGAGACAAGGGCGGCGTAGGCGAGAAGATCAATGGAAGTGGAGGAGTTGGAGGGTGAGATGAGAGGGGGGAGGATAATGGAGGGAAGGAAGGAAGGAAGGAAGAGAGAAGAGGTTGAAGAGGAGATAATGGGATCTATAATGATGAGGTTATTTGCATGATGGCGAGGGTTGAGATGGTCGTGTGATGCATGAGGGCGAGGGTTGAGATGGTCGTGTGGTGCATGAGGGCGAGGGTTGAGATGGTCGTGCGATGCATGAGGGCGAGGGTTGAGATGGTCGTGTGATGCAGGAACAGAACAAGAGAGACTGTTAGGCAGGAGAAGCGGAGACGTGAGACGACCCCGGGAGACGAGTGACACAAGAAGATGATGGGATAGAGAGAGAGAGAGAGAGAGAGAGAGAGAGAGAGAGAGAGAGAGAGAGAGAGAGAGAGAGAGAGAGACAGAGAGACAGAGAGGATAGTGAAGACGGGATGGTTAGAGGGGCAAAGAGAGAGAGACAGGAGACAGATGGGATACGGATGGTAGACGAAGAGGAAGAGGTCGAACGCTCTAAGAGACAGCTGGTTGCCACTGCTGCTGCTGGCTGCCGGCCACCACCTGCGCCTCCACCTGCCTCAAGCATGTGACTGCCACAGGAAGTCATCCTTGTGATGAGGGTGAGGTGATCGGGTGGCAACACCACCAGCTGGGCTAGCCAGAACCACCAACTGCTGTCCTCTGGGACGTTTGCTGTTTTGTGTGTGTGTGTGTGTGTGTGTGTGTGTGTGTGTGTGTGTGTGTGTATGTGTGTGTGTGTGTGTGTGTGTGTGTGTGTGTATGTGTGTGTGTGTGTGTGTGAGGAGGACGAATCACTCCTGCCTCACCAGCAGTACTTCATGCATCACTAACACTAATTACTTTGCCTTTACAAGTTCTGGCCATTATGTATATCACCACGATTCACTCCATTTATATTACAATGGCCCGCTTCTGCTGTGAGAATTCTACCTAAGCCACTTAAAAGGTCAGCTTTGTGGTTAGATAAGCCACTGTGCTATTTTGGGGTTGGAGAATATTTAGGTCGGATCCTTGACATATTGTGACGTTAGTCGGAGGCCCGAAGGGAGGTTCTTTGGTAACCTGTTATTAACTAATGTGGTTTAAAACGTCGATGGATTTTGGATTTTTTGGTGCAAGAGCAGGTAATTTATGGGCCACTCCTGCCCATCCTGTGGGCGGTGGCGCAGAAGAGGACGCAGACTGCACAAAAGGTCCAGGGACTATGGGGAGCCTCAATGATTGAAATACATTATAGGTTACAGAGTGAGATTGTGTTAACACGGTTAGGGCAGCACAGTCACTTTATTCGGGAGTTTACTTGGTCACTGAAGTTTACAACGGTTGAGCAACGATGACTGTAATTCGCATCAAGATCAGTTAAGAAATGAACTATTTACAACAAAGTTATGGCACTACACAAGTATCCTGAGGATATTGATATGGATGAGATGTGTGCGAATGTCTTGTAGTGTAAGAATCATCTCCGAACTCGCTGACTTTATTAGACGCAGTCATACCGTTAGTCAAGGGGTCTGCTGCGCTACAACAGGAGGTATTAGAAGAGTGCTGAAACAAGCCGGCGCCATTGTACACAGTGAGGCAAAGTCTTGATGTCCAGTGTTCGATAAGATGTGCTTTCTTCCGTGGGTGAAGTGGTTCAGCCATGGTTCCTCGGCGTTCCTTGAGAACTGACGGAGTTCAGCGCGGACGATGCGAACGTGTTGCTGATGTAGGTGTCGGCTGCCGGAGATTGCTCTCTGCACCGTCTGCAGTCTGTCTGTCTGGCTGGCTGGCTGGCTGTGCCCTCGCTGTGGTGCTCAGGAGCTGAGGAGTGGCAGCACAGAACCAGCAGACATACAGTGTTGTGTACACGTCCTATCGTCAGCCAGATAGCGGCCCAAGCGTGTATGTCGGAGCGATATCATCCGGACGTGGCTGGCCGGCCTGGTAGTGCCACTGGTGTGTTTGGCCAAGCACTGTGTCGCCCAGGTGGTGCTGTTGGCCAACCTGTCAGTGCCACAGATGCGTCTGGCCAGCCACCGTCGCCCTGGTGTTGCTGGCCGGGGTGACCTTGTGTCACTCGGGAGGGCTCATAGAGCCAGTAAGAGAGTGTGGCAGCGGATGCCGTCGTTGATAATCGAGGAGAGGAAGCGGTGAGAGGTCCGGAGGGAGAGGTCCAGCACGGACCACCACCACCACCCCCGTCCCTCGTCCTCCTCCTCCTCCCTCCGCCACTCTCACACATTCTCTGTCGCTTGCATCACTCCTCTCCCTCACTCTCCTCTGGGCTGTTCCCATGTTTCTCGCTTCCTTTCTCTCCACCCTGCTAGTCTTCTTTCACCAGCACGTAACCCCGTCATCTTACCGCGTCTCGTTCCTCCTGCGTCTCGCCGCAGAGACAATGGAGGAGCCTGGAGAGGCAGGGGGGTTAAATGTCGCAGAAGGAGATGCCATTTGTTGATAAGGAAGGGAAAAGGGAACTGATAAGAAAATTAGAACTCTAAAGGGAGAGACAAAGGTCTTCCAACTCACGGGTAGACTCTCTCTCTCTCTCTCTCTCTCTCTCTCTCTCTCTCTCTCTCTCTCTCTCTCTCTCTCTCTCTCTCTCTCTCTCTCTCTCTCTCTCCTTTATGATTGGTATTTCTTCCATCTCATCACCAGCACACCTCCGGCGCCCAGCACAGGGGGACATCTCTCGTCTCATCTTGCCCCCTTCACACCCTGATATTATCCTTCTGTCCCTTCGGCATACACTGCCCACACCTCAACCATGCGCACCTTCCTTTCCAGACGCACACGTCCGTCTCTAACACAGAACATCTTTCTCCATTATCACACACACACACACACACACACACACACACACACACACACACACACACACACACACACACACACTAGTTCCTATCGCCACAGCAGCCTCACCTTTGGCGAGGATCTGGGGATTTGCAGACCATCAAGATCTGGAGGTAATGGATGGCTGCCAAGGGGATTACTTTACACCACCAACAGACGCACTCCTTTCCTGGAACTGTGTGACGAGATTGTCCAGGGGCGTGGGATGATGACGTCCAGCCCGTCAGGGGAGAGATAAGAGGTTGTCTCGTTACAGGGAGATGGACTTCAGGGAGAGTATTTTTCTTAGGAAGTAGGAAGGTTAAGGGGTTTTACCTCCCTGGGAAAGATATATATATATATATATATATATATATATATATATATATATATATATATATATATATATATATATATATATATATATATATATATATATATATATTTTTTTTTTTTTTTTTTCATACTATTCGCCATTTCCCGCGATAGCGAGGTAGCGTTAAGAACAGAGGACTGGGCCTTTGAGGGAATATCCTCACCTGGCCCCCTTCTCTGTTCCTTCTTTTGGAAAATTAAAAAAAAACGAGAGGGGAGGATTTCCAGCCCCCCGCTCCCTTCCCTTTTAGTCGCCTTCTACGACACGCAGGGAATACGTGGGAAGTATTCTTTCTCCCCTATCCCCAGGGATATATATATATATATATATATATATATATATATATATATATATATATATATATATATATATATATATATATATATAATTTTTTTTGAGGGAAGAGGCAAGGTCAACTGGGAAAGATTAGGGACGTTAAGGGGATAATGGGGGAGAGGGATGGGTCCTTTCTCACCCTGCCAAGACGCTGGGTGCCTGGGATTGCAGAGAGAGAGAGAGAGAGAGAGAGAGAGAGAGAATAAACGCAGAACCGGTAGAGAAAAACTCGAGGGAGTGGGTAAACAGTTATGAAGAACAAGAGAACATGGGAGAACATCTGTAGAGACCGTATCTTACCTTATCGTAATTTACTTTATCTTATCTAACTTTAACTTATTGTAATATATATATATATATATATATATATATATATATATATATATATATATATATATATATATATATATATATATATATATATTCATATACATTATCCTGTGAACTCCTTCGTCAGGAGGCACCATCCCCACCTCAACACCCATGTGTTTGGGGCTCATGGAGGGGAGATAATCTTAAGGCAGTGAGCAATACAGTAGGAGGGAGAGCAGGAGGCGATGCTCGGGCAGCTGAGCTGTGGAAGGAGGAAAAGCCCCATGTCCCTGGAGCTCACTGCAGACTCCTGCCGTTCTACCAGACGTCTGTACTCGCCGAGAATACTGCCGTGCGAAGAATGAGTGTTCACAGCTCATGCAATCACTTGCGCGAACCGTGTGATGAGAAAATGGGATGTAATACAGTCATTGCCGGCCCCATCTTTTCATTCACGCCATCATCGTCCTCAACACTCCTCCTCCTCCTCCTCCTCCTCCTACTCCCTCCTGCAGGCGCCGCCAGCCTCTCTATCTCCATAGAGACCAGCCAGACCACAGAGGGAGAGAGGTAGACTGATGCACTGGTTGCAGGTTGTTTTCACTCTCGTAGAAGACGCTGCTGCTACATGAACAGGCACTCTTTCTGTCGGTGTGTGTGTGTGTGTGTGTGTGTGTGTGTGTGTGTGTGTGTGTGTGAGCTCCGGCGACGTTCCAGGTCCGTGTGGTGTATGGCAGCTGAAGGAAACGTGAACTCTTAGCTCTGCTCTCGATAGACATGAGCTGATTTCCTGGACAATCCTTCCCTTGACGAAGCTTCTCACCAGTGTTGCTTCTGAGAGAGAGAGAGAGAGAGAGAGAGAGAGAGAGAGAGAGAGAGAGAGAGAGAGAGAGAGAGAGAGAGAGAGAGAAGGAGAACTGCCCACCGTTGCTGGGCCTTGAACCAGGGGTTGAGGACACTGAAGTAAGACTATTTAACTCATTGTTCAGATAGGCTCTAGGGAGTTATCTGCCCCGTACGAGCAGGTGTTATCCCATAAGAACAGATGTTGTCCCATAAGAACAGGTGTTGTCCCAGTAGAGTAGGTTATATTTTCCCCCCCTCGCTTTTCATCCAGTATGCCATAGTTTGCATGAATCATATGCACAACAAGTAGTGATGTCATGACGTATATATGTATAGTGCTGGGGGAGGGCGTTTTCTACACTCGTAGGACCACCTCACACCTCCCTACACTGGCAAATGTGTGTATGTCTTTCCACTTCATCCTGTTGCAGAAGCTTGGGGGGAAGACTGGGTTGCCTGTGGTGCATCGTCGCTCACACGTCCACCTGTGGAGTGGCTGTGACATACAAACGCCTGGCGTTACCATCATCAATGCCTTGGAGGGTCCGAATTATCAAAATAGTGGAGGCCTTTGTCATTCTAAGCATTCTCATGGCAGTAGATATCTTTGCGTGTGGTATGACAGACCTTGCGTAAGATGCATAGAAACTGGAAGTATGTGTATTCATCGTATGAATTGTGCATGACTTTGTTCTGTAATCCGATGATGTTCAGGGGTGTGTGTGTGTGTGTGTGTGTTTTTCGTCTGTGTCGCAGCTGCGAGGTGTTTGTTGTACGTCTTGTAAGGGGTTTGGAGGTGGAGAGGTCGTGTCTGCTGTCTGTGCAGCTCAGAGCTGGTGGCGAATGGTGTGTCTGTTCTACATGCAGCTGGAAACAGGTTAGAGAATGGTGTCCCTGTTGTACGTGCAGCTGGAAACGGGGAGCAGTGAATGGCGTGCCTGTTGTACGTGCAGCTGGAAACGGGGAGCAGTGAATGGTGTGCCTGTTGTACGTGCAGCTGGAAACGGGGGCAGTGAATGGCGTGCCTATTGTACGTGCAGCTGGAAACGGGGAGCAGTGAATGGTGTGCCTGTTGTACGTGCAGCTGGAAACGGGGAGCAGTGAATGGCGTGCCTGTTGCTCCTGCTGCGGGGTCGCCTCTGCCGTCGCTGCTGAAAACGGCCGTATTGATTTTCTAGGCAGAGGTGACGGAAGGCCGGGCGAGGGGAGGCTGTACCTGAGGCCCTTCCCCCGTCTGCTGTTGCTTGGCACGGTGCCGCGCGACGCCCACGGCATAGGCACACTAGCCTAGCACCCGCACCACACCACCCTACGGCCCTACGCCGTCCGCAGAAGAGGCACGCCCAGGGCACCGCATTATTAACCAGGGTAGGCATAATACCTGGGGGCCTTACAAGCCACGCCGTCCATGGGATAGGTCCACTCTTAGGGCACCGTAGTGCCACAAGGTTAGGCGTTATACTCAAGCGACCTACTGCCGCGCCACCCGCGGGAGAGGCCACTCCCATAGCACTCAGTACTCGGTCAGCTCACTGCCACGCACATGGCTCTCCCTGACATCTCGAAGAACCTTACTGGGATGCGCGGCCGGTCGAAGCTTTCGTTCCTTACGGATGAAGAGCGAGTGAATCAGGATTTGAGTAAGGCCAGATCAAGGGAGTGGAGACGTCGAATTGCTCCTTACTCCCCCCATCAACCATCGGTGAGGTGGACGAAGATCATGGTTATAAGATGAGACGAAGGCCCTTCCACCCACGCTGTGAATATCCACAAAATCTGTCAGTACAGAGAGCTAAGGCGGTGGCCTGGCCCACTGTATCTACGCCTTTTCTCACAGTGGGGTGGGTCATGGGCAGTGGAGCTGACGCTTGAATGTGTGTGTGTGTGTGTGTGTGTGTGTGTGTGTGTGTGTGTGTGTGTGTGTGTGTGTGTGTTTAAGCTTTTCTTAATACGTATTAGTTATTACAACATCTATGACGCACAAGTTTTGTTTGTGGTCGCGAAAAGACAAAATTTGATATGAAATTAGGTCAGGTTTTTATGCATCATAGTTTCCATTCAAGGAGAATATTGCTGACCTGTATATATATATATATATATATATATATATATATATATATATATATATATATATATATATATATATATATATATATATATTTTTTTTTTTTTTTTGCTTTGTCGCTGTCTCCCGCGTTTGCGAGGTAGCGCAAGGAAACAGACGAAAGAAATGGCCCAACCCACCCCCATACACATGTATATACATACGTCCACACACGCAAATATACATACCTACACAGCTCTCCATGGTTTACCCCATATTGGCATATTAGTATGCCAAGCATATTGGTAGTTGTGATGGAATATGTCGGGCATATTGACTGCCTCTGTAGGATATGCCGTGCATGCTGGACGGTTGTATGCTATAGTATGCTGGGCACATTGGTCTGACTTGAAAGCTTATACTAGCATCCTTATGTGGAGTATACCACACACGCAGTATACCAAGCATATTGATGCTCGCCTGTGGTGCATCCTGCGACGCATATTGACCCGACTTCACATAGCATACCACATATAGATATACCCCCCTTCCCCCTTCCCCCACCCCTTTTCCTTCCCCCCCCTTTTGGTTGGTCAAGCGCCCTAGGGTTTGACCCAGCCTTCTTCCTCTTCCTCCTCCCAACCCCGGCGGATTGGGGTGCCTTCCACGATTGACCCAGCTTGGGGAAGGTGGGGAAGAGGAAGGAGAGGGAGGGAGGGAGGGAGGTAGGTATATTTCCCTGATTGACCCAGCTTGTGGAAGGTGGGGAAGAGGAAGGGGAGGAAGGAGAGGGAGGGAGGGAGGTAGACTTCCCTGATTGACCCAGCTTGTTAAAACCGTCCCAGTCGTTTCGAGAATATTTCAGACGTGATTTCCTCTGTTGTCTTAACTTTTTGTCATTTAAAACCAATTTTTTTTTGTCATGGTTTTTACACCTGTATGTTTTTTGCATCTTTTTTTTGTCTTTCTCGTGTTTTTTTTTTTTTTTTCTCTTTACATCCTCAGATATCTGATTTTTTTGTGTATGCTTTCGGTGTTTTGTTGCGCGCTGTCTTTGCCTTTTTGTTCTCGGTGTTTTTTAAGTGTGTGTGTGTGTGTGTGTGTGTGTGTGTGTGTGTGTGTGTGTGTGTGTGTGTGTGTGTGTGTGTGTGCCTTTAATCTTTTGTTGCCCTTTTTTGTTTGTTTCTTGTTTGCTTTTGTGATTTTATCTCCACCATTTCTTAATCCACGTCCCCTGTCACCCCTTGCGATATATATATATATATATATATATATATATATATATATATATATATATATATATATATATATTTTTTTTTTTTTTTTTTTTTTTTTGCTTTGTCGCTGTCTCCCGCGTTTGCGAGGTAGCGCAAGGAAACAGACGAAAGAAATGGCCCAACCCACCCCCATACACAGGCCTTGATTCAATCCACTGACAGCACGTCAACCCCGGTATACCACATCGCTCCAATTCACTCTATTCTTTGCCCTCCTTTCACCCTCCTGCATGTTCAGGCCCCGATCACACAAAATCTTTTTCACTCCATCTTTCCACCTCCAATTTGGTCTCCCTCTTCTCCTCGTTCCCTCCACCTCCGACACATATATCCTCTTGGTCAATCTTTCCTCACCCATTCTTTCCATGTGACCAAACCATTTCAAAACACCCTCTTCTGCTCTCTCAACCACGCTCTTTTTATTTCCACACATCTCTCTTACCCTTACGTTACTTACTCGATCAAACCACCTCACACCACACATTGTCCTCAAACATCTCATTTCCAGCACATCCACCCTCCTGCGCACAAGTCTATCCATAGCCCACGCCTCGCAACCGTACAACATTGTTGGAAGCACTATTCCTTCAAACATACCCATTTTTGCTTTCCGAGATAATGTTCTCGACTTCCACATATTCTTCAAGGCTCCCAGGATTTTCGCCCCCTCCCCCACCCTATGATTCACTTCCGCTTCCATATATATATATATATATATATATATATATATATATATATATATATATATATATATATATATATATATATATATATGTGAGAAGGAGATGGAATGAGTATTTTGAAGGTTTGTTGAATGTGTCTGATGACAGAGTGGCAGATATAGGGTGTTTTGGTCGAGGTGGTGTGCAAAGTGAGAGGGTTAGGGAAAATGATTTGGTAAACAGAGAAGAGGTAGTAAAAGCTTTGCGGAAGATGAAAGCCGGCAAGGCAGCAGGTTTGGATGGTATTGCAGTGGAATTTATTAAAAAAGGGGGTGACTGTATTGTTGACTGGTTGGTAAGGTTATTTAATGTATGTATGACTCATGGTGAGGTGCCTGAGGATTGGCGGAATGCGTGCATAGTGCCATTGTACAAAGGCAAAGGGGATAAGAGTGAGTGCTCAAATTACAGAGGTATAAGTTTGTTGAGTATTCCTGGTAAATTATATGGGAGGGTATTGATTGAGAGGATGAAGGCATGTACAGAGCATCAGATTGGGGAAGAGCAGTGCGGTTTCAGAAGTGGTAGAGGATGTGTGGATCAGGTGTTTGCTTTGAAGAATGTATGTGAGAAATACTTAGAAAAGCAAATGGATTTGTATGTAGCATTTATGGATCTGGAGAAGGCATATTATAGAGTTGATAGAGATGCTCTGTGGAAGGTATTAAGAATATATGGTGTGGGAGGCAAGTTGTTAGAAGCAGTGAAAAGTTTTTATCGAGGATGTAAGGCATGTGTACGTGTAGGAAGAGAGGAAAGTGATTGGTTCTCAGTGAATGTAGGTTTGCGGCAGGGGTGTGTGATGTCTCCATGGTTGTTTAATTTGTTTATGGATGGGGTTGTTAGGGAGGTAAATGCAAGAGTCCTGGAAAGAGGGGCAAGTATGAAGTCTGTTGGGGATGAGAGAGCTTGGGAAGTGAGTCAGTTGTTGTTCGCTGATGATACAGCGCTGGTGGCTGATTCATGTGAGAAACTGCAGAAGCTGGTGACTGAGTTTGGTAAAGTGTGTGGAAGAAGAAAGTTAAGAGTAAATGTGAATAAGAGCAAGGTTATTAGGTACAGTAGGGTTGAGGGTCAAGTCAATTGGGAGGTGAGTTTGAATGGAGAAAAACTGGAGGAAGTGAAGTGTTTTAGATATCTGGGAGTGGATCTGTCAGCGGATGGAACCATGGAAGCGGAAGTGGATCATAGGGTGGGGGAGGGGGCGAAAATTTTGGGAGCCTTGAAAAATGTGTGGAAGTCGAGAACATTATCTCGGAAAGCAAAAATGGGTATGTTTGAAGGAATAGTGGTTCCAACAATGCTGTATGGTTGCGAGGCGTGGGCTATGGATAGAGTTGTGCGCAGGAGGATGGATGTGCTGGAAATGAGATGTTTGAGGACAATGTGTGGTGTGAGGTGGTTTGATCGAGTAAGTAACGTAAGGGTAAGAGAGATGTGTGGAAATAAAAAGAGCGTGGTTGAGAGAGCAGAAGAGGGTGTTTTGAAATGGTTTGGGCACATGGAGAGAATGAGTGAGGAAAGATTGACCAAGAGGATATACGTGTCGGAGGTGGAGGGAACGAGGAGAAGAGGGAGACCAAATTGGAGGTGGAAAGATGGAGTGAAAAAGATTTTGTGTGATCGGGGCCTGAACATGCAGGAGGGTGAAAGGAGGGCAAGGAATAGAGTGAATTGGAGCGATGTGGTATACAGGGGTTGACGTGCTGTCAGTGGATTGAATCAAGGCATGTGAAGCGTCTGGGGTAAACCATGGAAAGCTGTGTAGGTATGTATATTTGCGTGTGTGGACGTGTGTATGTACATGTGTATGGGGGGGGGGGGCATTTCTTTCGTCTGTTTCCTTGCGCTACCTCGCAAATGCGGGAGACAGCGACAAAGTATAAAAAAAAAAAAAAAAAAAAAAAATATATATATATATATATATATATATATATATATATATATATATATATATATATATATATATATATATATATATATATATATATATATATATATTCATAGGGGCTTTTATTTTTTGGTTGAGTTGGTGTCTTTTAAGTTTGCAGTGAACGTTTCTGCTGGGATTATGGTAGAAAATGAATGTATCCATTTGCCACAAGCGTTTAGCTGTGTTTTAAAAAAGGGCAGAGAGATTCCTCCTTGTGGCGCAGTTGCCCTAAAGGAGGGAAGGATGGTGGGTGGTGTGGGTGGGAAGAGAGAGAGAGATGTATTTGTCCAACTATAGGGTATTTCGAAAACCATGTTGATATATAACATTTCCTGTAATGTTGTAGAATATATATATATATATATATATATATATATATATATATATATATATATATATATATATATATATATATATATATATATATATATATATATATATTACGCTGATTGGATTAGTTTGCTGAATAGCTGATGAACCAGACCTTTTTGCTGTGTGAGTAGTTAAGTAATTCTCTACTCCCTGATAGTGTTTTTTTTAATATGTATTTCAAATATGTAGATATGTACATACACATGAACTGTTATACAGTGGACTAGAATATGTAGTGTTAGTGACGGAGGCAGTAGAACATGTACTACTAGTGAGGGAAGTCAGAGAACATGTAGTTTCAGTGAAGGAAGTGCAGAAGGCATGTATTATTAGTGGAGGAAGTTAAAGAACATGTAGTTTCAGTAAAGGAAATTCAATGAGGATGTAGTTTCAGTGAAGGAAGTTCAGAAAGCATGTATTATTAGTGAAGGTAGTCAGAGAACATGTAGTTTTACTGAAGGAACTTCAGAAAGCATGTAGTGCTAGTGAAGGAAGTTCAGAAAGCATGTATTATTAGTGAAGGTAGTCAGAGAACATGTAGTTTTACTGAAGGAAGTTCAGAAAGCATGTAGTGCTAGTGAAGGAAATTCAGAAAGCATTTAGTGCTAGTGAAGGAATTCAGAGAACATGTAGTTTTACTGAAGGAAGTTCAGAAAGCATGTAGTGCTAATGAAGGAAATTCAGAAAGCATTTAGTGCTAGTGAAAGAAGTTCAGAATGCATGTATTATTAGTGAAGGTAGTCAGAGAACATGTAGTTTTACTGAAGGAAGTTCAGAAAGCATTTAGTGCTAGTGAAGGAAGTTCAGAAAACATGTAGTGCTAGTGAAGGTAGTCAGAATGCATGTAGTTTTACTGAAGGAAGTTCAGAAAGCATGTAGTGCTAGTGAAGGAAGTTCAGAAAACATGTAGTGCTAGTGAAGGAAGTTCAGAAAGCACGTAGCGCTAGTGAAGGAGGCCAAGAGACACAGAGGAGGACCAGATGAACATTGCCATGTCTATGTGATGTTACTGCGGCACAGCTATGACGCAGCAGCCTCTCTCTCTTTCTGCATGTGTGCCATAGTGTATAACACGTTTTTCCCTTCTCTCTCCCTTTATTATTGGCTGCATAGACTATGGTAAAGAGGAGACCAGATGTGAGTACTGACCTTAATTACATCTTGGATCGAAAAGAAAGAGCCTTTATTGCACACATTTTCCCACACACTCATTAGCCTCTTGTACTTAGTAACTTTTATCTCTCTTTTTTTTATGTATATTTTTTTCTTGTTTCCTCTCTGTCTCCACCGCCATGGGTTATGGTCCACGCCTATCCCATGGTGGTGGTAGGAGGTGCTCGCTCGCTCGCGCGCGCCCATGGTAGTGATGTGACTCACACCCATGGTAGTGTGATACTCGACCATCATGGTCGTTTGATGCACCACCCATGGTAGTGTGATACTCCCATGGTAGTGTGATGCACCCATGGTAGTGTGATACTGCCATGGTAGTGTGATGCACCCATGGTAGTGTGAAACTGCCATGGTAGTGTGATGCACCCATGGTAGTGTGGAATTGCCATGGTAGTGTGATGCACCCATGGTAGTGTGATGCACCCATGGTATTGTGATACTGCCATGGTAGTGTGATGCACCCATGGTAGTGTGATACACCTATGATATTGTGATACTGCCATGGTAGTGTGATGCACCCATGGTAGTTTGATGCTGCCATGGTAGTGTGATGGACCCATGGCAGTGTGATGCACCCATGGTAGTGTGATGCACCCATGGTAGTGTGATACTCCCATGGTAGTGTGATGCGCCCATGGTAGTGTGATACTCCTATGGTAGTGTGATGCACCCATGGTAGTGTGATGAACCCATGGTAGTGTGATGAACCCATGGTAGTGTGATGCACCCATGGTAGTGTGATGCAACCATGGTAGTGTGATGCACCCATGGTAGTGTGATGCGCCCATGGTAGTTTGATACACCCATGGTAGTGTGATGCACCTATGGTAGTGTGATGCTCCCATGGTAGTGTGATGCACCCATGGTAGTGTGATGCACCCATGGTAGTGTGATACACCCATGGTAGTGTGATACTGCCATGGTAGTGTGATACACCCATGGTAGTGTGATGCACCCATGGTAGTGTGATACTGCCATGGTAGTGTGATGCACCCATGGTAGTGTGATACTCCCATGGTAGTGTGATGCACCCATGGTAGTGTGATGCACCCATGGTAGTGTGATACACCCATGGTAGTGTGATACACCCATGGTAGTGTGATACACCCATGGTAGTGTGAAACTCCCATGGTAGTGTGATACACCCATGGTAGTGTGATGCACCCATGGTAGTGTGATGCCCCCATGGTAGTGTGATACTGCCATGATAGTGTGATGCACCCATGGTAGTGTGATGCCCCATGGTAGTGTGATACTGCCATGGTAGTGTGATGCACCCATGGTAGTGTGATGCCCCCATGGTAGTGTGATGCACCCATGGTAGTGTGATACTGCCATGGTAGTGTGATACACCCATGGTAGTGTGATGCCCCCATGGTAGTGTGATACTCCCATGGTAGTGTGATGCACCCATGGTAGTGTGATGCACCCGTGGTAGTGTGATACTGCCATGGTAGTGTGATGCACCCATGGTAGTGTGATACTGCCATGGTAGTGTGATGCACCCATGGTAGTGTGATGCCCCCATGGTAGTGTGATACTGCCATGGTAGTGTGATGCACCCATGGTAGTGTGATGCACCCATGGTAGTGTGATGCACCCGTGGTAGTGTGATACTGCCATGGTAGTGTGATGCCCCCATGGTAGTGTGATACTGCCATGGTAGTGTGATGCACCCATGGTAGTGTGATGCCCCCATGGTAGTGTGATACTGCCATGGTAGTGTGATGCACCCATGGTAGTGTGATGCACCCATGGTAGTGTGATACTCCCATGGTAGTGTGATGCACCCATGGTAGTGTGATACACCCATGGTAGTGTGATACTCCCATGGTAGTGTGATGCACCCATGGTAGTGTGATACACCCATGGTAGTGTGATACTCCCATGGTAGTGTGATACACCCATTGTAGTGTGATACTCCCATGGTAGCGTGATACACCCATGGTAGTGTGATACTCCCATGGTAGTGTGATACTGCCATGGTAGTGTGATGCCCCCATGGTAGTGTGATACTGCCATGGTAGTGTGATACACCCATGGTAGTGTGATGCCCCCATGGTAGTGTGATACTGCCATGGTAGTGTGATACACCCATGGTAGTGTGATGCCCCCATGGTAGTGTGATACTCCCATGGTAGTGTGATACACCCATTGTAGTGTGATACTCCCATGGTAGTGTGATGCACCCATGGTAGTGTGATACTCCCATGGTAGTGTGATACTGCCATGGTAGTGTGATGCCCCCATGGTAGTGTGATACTGCCATGGTAGTGTGATACACCCATGGTAGTGTGATGCCCCCATGGTAGTGTGATACACCCATTGTAGTGTGATACTCCCATGGTAGCGTGATACACCCATGGTATTGCCACACACTGAGGGGTGTGATGGAGCCTTGGTGATGTATTGTGACGGTGCTGTGTCGATGTGACGCATGCCAAGGTGACAGCGTCACTGCCAGTGTGGTGCCTCGCAACGATTGTGGTGTGACGCAACCATGACGTTACGGCATACGTTGTAGTGTAAGCAGCCTTTTGGTCTTACGACAGTCATGACAGTGTGACGCAAGTTAGGACGCTGTCTTAGTGGTGTGACGCAACTATGGCGCTCCGACGTTGGCATGATAGTGTAACCTAACTATCATGTTACGACACTGTCATGGTCGTGTGACGCAATTATGGCGCTGCTATTATATCATGATACTGTGACGCAGTCTTGTCTTTACGACGCTGTCATGGAAGTGTGACGCAACCATGGTGAATTACGACGCCCGCATGACGGCGTGACGCAGCAGTACTGCTCAGAGCTCTCATGGTAGTGTGACGCACTCACCGTGGTGTTACTACGCCTTCATGGTAACGTGACGCATCTTCATCAATAAAGCACACACGGTAGATGCAAAAACACTGCTTTTGGCACTTACAGGTCACTTAGGTTGGTGACCTCGTGACGCAACTGGCTCCTGGTTGCGTCATGGAGGAAAATAGTGACGCACTGGCACCCAGCACATGGTAACTCATGGTAGCTAGACCACCACATCGACTCATGGTAGCTTATGGTACGTGAGTAGGCCCTTTTGACATAGGATCTCTCCGGAGATACATGGTAGTTATGGTACTGAATGGTTGCTAACGCAGTCGTTCATGGTAATTCATGGTAGCTTTTGTGGGACCAGTTGATGGCAGTATGGTTGTGGGAAGTCTTGAAGGCGTAGCTCTCACAGTGACGTATGGTGGTTGGTCATGGTAGCCAGGTAGTATGAAGTTTTGATATGGTAGTGGACGTACAGTCACGTCTCTGTCTTATAGCAGCGTATGTCAGCTGATGATTCCGTATTGATAGGAAGGGTCTGATTAAAGCTCTACCACCACGATGTAAGTAAACTATGGTCGTATGGTGTAATCAAGGCACGTAATGTAGACCTTACGACACATGGTAACATTGGTAGTGTGATGTGGTAGATGGGGAGCGACACTGGTGCTCTTGACTGCACATGGGAATACGTGGGAAGGACCGATAGTCATCCAAAAGCCAGATGAGGGTTCACAAGGAGGTTATCTGCCTTTATCTTTTTTATATCTATATTCTAGGTAGCCATGGCTTAATTCTTTTCATTGTAAGTTTTTGATAGGAGTCAAAATATAGGTTAAGCCAGCGCTCTACTGGAAAAATTTACAATACACTTTAGATTGCTTCTGGTGTGCCATATATATATATATATATATATATATATATATATATATATATATATATATATATATATATATATATATATATATATATATATATATATATATATATATATATATGGATGAGGGCAGGAAGTATAAATATGTACATGTTTATACATGTATATACACGGGTATGTGGGTGGGTTGGGCCATTCTTTCGTCTGTTTCCTTGCGCTACCTCGCTGACGCGGGAGACAGCGACAAAGTACGATAATAAAAAGAGAGAAAAAAAGAAAGATATATATATATATATATATATATATATATATATATATATATATATATATATATATATATATATATATATATATATATATATATATATATATAAACAGCAGAGGACCTATTGTCAAAGGGTGGTCTTGCTGTGCTGTCACCCGCCTCTCACATCTGCATGTTACGCTCACCCTTAAAAGGAGACACACACTCACTCTCTCACTCTCTCACTCCGCTCCGAAATTAAGATTGAGGTGGGGGAGCCTCCGGGCTTTGCAGTAGACGGGTTGGATTGACCTGGTGAATCCCCTTAGGTCGCCTCGTACAGTTTCATAGAGTGCGTTGGCCTGCATATAGTTTTATAGAGTGCGTTGGCCTGCATGGGGAGTGTGTTCGCTCAGGTCACACAGCACGCAGCTGGGATTGCGTTATGGTGCGTGCGAATGCGTTCACAGACGCAGTTAAGATACACTTTAAAGTCCGTTCACTCAGGTGAACAGCTAGTAGCAGCTAGGGTGCGTTGGGTGCATGGAGGTGTGTTGACAAATCACTCCTCCTCACTCACAGTCAGCAAAAGAGAGTTTTAAGGTGCGTTAGGTACATGAGAGTGAGTGCGTTGTGACAGGTCACCGACCCCCCACGTAAGGCCGGAAACGAGAAAATACTTTTAGGGTGCGTTGATGAGCATGAGAGAGTATGTTCGCAGGTCACTTACCTTCCAAGAGTGAAGAGCGAAGCAGCACCAAGCATGCAAATCTGATCGTGATGTGGTGTGCGTGTCTATTGCCACACTGTTCTGAGTCGTGTGAAAGGGTTAAGGATCCTTGTTTAGCGAGCGGTCCAAATCCTCTTCTGCCGGGAAGAGATTTTTTTCTTTCTCTCTCTCTTTGGGCAATATTCATTCTTTTTTTCTTTTCTTCTCCAGGAAGTGAGAAGTGTACAGTGTGTGTGTGTGTGTGTGTGTGTGTGTGTGTGTGTGTGTGTGTGTGTGTGTGTGTGTGTTATTCAAACTCCAGAAGCTTATGTGTGAATCTGGAAGGGTGTGTCAAACGAAGCATCAGTCGAACATGACAGCGGATGAAGCCATTGGAGCCTAAGTGAACCATTGGGATTTGTAAGGAGGAACAGAGGACCTGGGCTGTGCACTGAGTAGTGTGTAGAACGAAAGGTGAGGGCGAAGTATGGGTATGTTTGATGGTAGAGTCGTCGCGACGGTGTTATATGGATGCGAGACGTGCGCCCTAAGGGCAAGAGAATGGAAGAAGTTGTACCTGTTGAGAGTGAATCGCCATAGGGCAATATGTGGTGGGAGGAGGGGTTGGTTGTGGGAGGAATGACACAGTCAGAGCGAGGCAGAGCGAGGTGTGATAGTGCAGTGTGGCTGAGATAGTAGACCATGGTTTCCTGAAAAAGTTTGAACATATGGAGAAGATGAGTGAAGAAAGATTGATAAATAGGATCTTGGAGTCAGGAGTGGAGGGAATAAGAGGTATGGGAAGATCGAAGAGGAGATAAAAGGATGGAATGAAATTTGCACAGAGGTATCGGAGCTCGAACGTTCAGGAGGAAGAGAGGCGTGCATGGGATAGAGCACATTAGAGTGATGTGGTATATGTGGGGCGACGTGCTGTCAGTGGGATGAGAACAAGAGCATATAAAGCAATCACGAGACGCCATCGAGGGGCTAGGATGTTGAAGGTGGACTTTGGTTTCGATGTTTTATACATGGTAGTTGTTGAGTGGATGTAAATGAATGAAGCTGTTTCGATATATATATATATATATATATATATATATATATATATATATATATATATATATATATATATATATATATATATATATATATATATATATATATATATTAAAACAAAGTCTTGCTATTACATTTTCTTGAAGACTTTGTGGTGAAGGTCTCGTGTTACAACCATTAATATGTCACCTGTCTCACTTCGATGTCGTCCCTTCGTCTTTTGTGGCAGCGTCTACCCACCGTAAGAGGCGCTGCTGTGTCCTGGAGGCAAGGAGGAGGGGAAGGGGATCATCATCGTTCGCCCGCAGTAAAAGCTTCATTATCAGATCCCTGCCCAGGCATGTCCTTCGTCGGGTGGGGCGGCTGCCTTATGAACGAGGCAGACGGACCGTAAACACGGGATCTCTCGTCTTGTCCTTGTGCACCCCTCCCCAGCCCCCTTGTTTATTGGTGGCTGGATGTGGGGACTTATGATGCTTCCTGTTGATGTTTTGGTTCACTTGTCTCACGATAGGGTATCTACTGGGCATCGGATCTCTCTTGGTCGTTGAAATGTATAGACGTAGGAATGACCCAGGTGATGGTGTGTTGTTGCTGTTTTCACTCCTTATACTATTTCCCTATCGATTGTTTCAAATCTATTTAGTTAGGTAGTGGTTTTTGAAGCTCTTGGAGATGACCAGTTGACGAATTTGTAATACTATGTAGCAGGCTTATGTTTCTACATTAGGGGAGTTGATGATGTATCCTGTGCCTCTTTTGTTTGTATGGAGGTGCAGGAATTATATATTCTAATGCTATGCGATGCTCAGTTGTTTGTGTGAGTGTAGGAGTTAGATGTCCTAATGCTATCTGATGCTCTGTTGTTCGTGCTGTTGGAAGTGCACGAGTTAGACGTTCTAATGCTTATCTGATGCTCTGTTGTTTGTCTGGGCGCAGGAGTCAGGTGTTCTGTTCTTCGTCAGGGAGGGGTTCGAACAACACGACGGTAGATATGTGTTGACGTTAATGGGCCCTGCTGTCCAAGTTTGGGTGCCGGTGTGTGTTTTTCGATCGTCGTATGTTTAAAATGACGTCTTGATGTACAGTTGCTGCGTATCTATACGGCGTTGATGAAATGTACTTGTCTGTACATTATGGAGGTAAGGGATACGGGTCGAGTTTAATGTTCTTATAAAATGATGGGAGTGTCGTTTGGGTGTGGTATATGTGTATGTGCTCAGAATAATGATGGCAGACGTGTGCACAATAGTTACAGATTCGAATAATTGAGTAATGTCATGTTACTATAACTCGTTAGAACTGCAGTTCATGTATCTCATGATTGATTAATCATTTACATAATGAGAAGCGATTGAGCGTACTGATGAGACTGGCTTCGTAAATATATTATGAGCACGCTACATGGCCTCGCGTGTGGCACCGCGGGTCATTCTTATTATTTTCATTGTATGAATATTAGATTAGTGGGTCGTATGGACTGGCTTAGTGCAGGATTGATTGGATATATGTGGATATAAGTGTTTGATGTCACCAGGCGGCGGTAATGGCCTTTGCCGCAGCCTCCTTGTAAGAGAACCCGGCCTGATTGATTCCCCTGTGGGTGTGAGCGGGAACTGGCCTCGACGACGCCCCTGTGGGTATGAGAGGATCCGGCTTGGACGACGCCCTCTGTAGGTACGAGAGGACCCAGCCTAGGCGACGCCCTTTGTGGGTTCGACAGGACCCAGGCGGTACCCATGTGGAACTAGAAGGTCGCCATGGTTCCCTTTTTTCACTTCGTCACTCATATTGCCGCAAATTTTTGCTGCTCCTGCTGTAGGTGTTGTCGCTCACTCTGCCGTTGTGGTTCCTGCTGGTGGTGGCGTCGCTGCTGCAGGGGGCTTTAGTTCCTGGTGTTGATGGCAGTATTGTTGTCGAGGTTGTGGTATCTATGTTGTTATATTGTTACTCGTGTCGTATGGTGTGTGGTATATGAGTTGCGACGATTGGTCATGGTGTGGTGTGGTAGTGTAGTGTGGTAGTGTGGTGGTGGTAATGGAGCTCCTCCTGTTGCTTCCGTTCCCAGTGGCTGTCGTCTGTGTTCCCTGGTGTGGTGTCATTGTTGCTCTGGTGGGGCAGGGAGGGTCGTTAGTATGCACCCCGGGACCCGGGCGTGTTTGCATGCCGTCCTTGCGTCTTTAGTACTTTGTATGCATTAGCCCACGACGACACTTCGTTGCCATTAATGTAATTTAGTAGTTAGCCTTTCCTTAGGGAGAAGTGGGGTTGGGGGGTAGTGGCGGCGAGAGACCTTAGGGGGTGGTTAGTGGTCGGGGTGGGTTGCTTGCTCATGCAAAAGGTGATTACTGTTTGATTACTGTTTGTTCGGTACGTGGGAAAGAGAGAGAGAGAGAGAGAGAGAGAGAGAGAGAGAGAGAGAGAGAGAGAGAGAGAGAGAGAGAGAGAGAGAGAGAGAGAGAGATTCACGCTCGTGTTGCCCCTTCTCTCAAGACGAGTCATTGGCACTGTTAAGTGATGTCTTACTCATCGTTAATGGCCATAGGTCAAAGTATCTCCAACCCCATATCTCTAGGGTCTCCTGCCTAGGTCTCTCAGGTGAGGGGCACTTCCAGGTCAAGTCTCAGGTCATCACAGTACCTCAAAACCCAGGTCTCAACTGGAGGGCGTTTCCAAAATCAGGTCTCAGGTTTAGGGCGCCTCCAGCTCAGGTCGTCCTCAAGATAACCCCAGGCTCACGCGAGGCAAACACCTGTGACCACTCCATTAAGGTAGCGCCACGGCAAATACTTTCCCCCGTCTACCACCATCACAAACCTCAACCACCACCACCACCACCACCACCATAAATGCCTAACCTTACCTCCACCACCGGCGCTCACTCCTGTCACCTTCGTCTTCCCCGTTATTAACCGTTGCTCACATAATGAGTCATTACTCACCAGCCACCGGCCTCTGGACGGGAGTTCATTACCTGACGGGGGTCGCCTTCACCCGCGCGGCTCCCAGAAAAGCGCCGGGTTTGACTCGGTCATTTTTGAGGGGGATGATGTCGCCGTGGATCTTGTAAGGTGACGGGGTTCTGAGCCACGCCCATGTTTATGGCTGATTAAAAGAGTTTGAGATGATGAAGGTCATGTGTGTGTGTGTGTGTGTGTGAGAGACCATTACTAGTCTCGCCTTCTGTTGGGCTACATGTGAAGCCACTAGGGGATTAACCCTACCCTACCTTGCCTTGCCTTACTTTACTTTACCTTACCTTACCTTACCTTGCCTTGCCTTACCTTGCCTTGCCTTGCCTTGCCTTGCCTTACGTTGGTCGCGAAGGCCTTCTACCCCCACAGGTCGGTCGAGATCTTTGCCTTACCTTACGTCTATCTTTTGCGATGACGTCTAAGATCTACTACAACCTCACAGCTCAGTGTGGGACCAAGCTGTCCTCATATTCCTCCTCTCCTGCTCAGTCAGGTTGTTAGACACCTCGGCTTGTGTGTTTACGGAACCACCGCTCTATCCTGGCTGGTCTGGTACACATGGCATATTATATTGATGTCCAGGACCTTCGTAATGATCGACTCAAAACTGTCCTTAGTGTTCCTAGCAGCTTCAGGTAATGTTTATGAGGATTTTTGAGCACTGTCCTAATGTAAGGGAACCAAATTTTTGAGTGTAGTTTGGGAACCACGGCTTCCACGATTTACCGGGCGTAGGTTATGATACATCTGTCTCGTCTGTGCTCGAGTGACGACAGCCTCGTGTGTTTTCAGTCGTTCCCTGTGGTTCAGGAGATCATTACATTGTCTTGTGTATAGTGGGGTTACAGGGGAACACTTTGCGTATAGGTCGTAAGTGATATTTTTTGATACTGAAGATCAAGTGCTGCTTATATTTTTCCTGGGAGTTACGCTGAGAGGCAATCTTCCTGTAGGCTGTCTCGCACATTATACTCTCGGGTTGGGCCATATATGCAACTATCAAAGTATTGCTTTAGGTATAAGTTTTGCTGTACTGTCATGCGAGTACACTTGTCCTCTCCTTGAGAGGACAGGTCTTGGTCGTCATGCAGATGCTGTGTTCGCACTTCGCCTCCCCCTCACACTGTGGCATCTCTAGCTTAAACGTATGTGTTGTGCTGCTTCCTTCATGTCTGTGCTCCTCCCCCAGTGCTTGCTCTCCCCAGAGTCAGGCGGTCAGGAAGCAAGGACGGGAGATGGTGTGTTATTGGCACCGGCGGGCGGCGACACGCGCCGAAATAATGACAAACGTGTTGGTTCCTGGTCATCTGTCGAGGGTGACGGACATGTGGTGTGGTGCAGGAAGCGGGCGAGGGATGATAGTGTGGTCGGCTTACCCTGTTGCGCCCCCAAGGGAATATCGGGCCTCGTGTCTCTTCGGGTGCGATGACATATTGGTTATCTGCTCTGCCATGTGTTGGAACCGTCCTCGCTGAAGACTTTCCACACCGTTGGCCTGGGGAGTCGTGGAGAGTCGTGAAGCGTGGGGGTCGTTTTAGGGTAGGCGGTCGTCTAACGTCGTGTTGCGTGGGGGTCGTGTGAGGGTAAGGGGGTCGTCTAACGTCGTGTTGCGTGGGGTCGTGTGAGGGTAAGGGGGTCGTCTAACGTTAGGGTCGTGTTATGTGGGGTCGTGTTAGCGTAGGGGGTAGCCTAACGTTAGGGTTGTTTTACGTTGGGGTCGTGTATAGCGTGGTGGTCGTTTACCGTGGGGAGGAGGTGTCGGATCTCGTCCCGAGTAATACTCGAACATGGATACAGACATCATAACGGCCTTCCCTTTACACTGTCTGTGTATGTGTCTTGTGTGTCCTGTCTGTTCGTGCGTCTGTGTTGGTGGGGTGGAGGAGAGGGTGCGGTAGGGGTAGGACCTGGTGTGCTGTATGTGTGTGTGTGTGTGTGTGTGTGTGTGTGTGTGTGTGTGTGTGTGTGTGTGTGTGTGTGTGTGTGTGCGTGTGTGTGTTTAATCAGGGAGTAGGGAGTGTTGGAGAACCAGATGCTTTCGGTTCCATCATGAGGTAGACCATCACAGGCCGCCAAACACACACACACACACACACACACACACACACACACACACACACACACACACACACACACACACACACACACACACACGCGCGCGCGCGCGAGCGCAAACGCACCCATCTCCTCACCGCGTCACTGAGGGGTAGACCCCTCACAGTGGCTGACGTGGCCCATCACGTCTTGTTAGTCAAGACGACCTGAGTCATTAGCTGGTGATGGGTCCGGCGGGTGGCCTGGTAGACACCGCCAGCTGTTGCCAGCTGGTGATGCACAGCAGGACCGACCAGACTCGGGTCCAGCGACCAGTCACGGGGGTTCTGAGACTTAGAAAGAGAGCGAGAGTTAGAAATGGTTTGGACGTGCGGTGAGGGTGGGAGACGACAGGTGAACTTGAGGTGTAATGAGGGTGTGGAAGGACGTGGGAGGAGAGGCGCCCCCTAGGAAGGTGCTGTGGTGCTCGAGATGAATGGGAAGTGGGGAACTGTTGGAGAACTCAGTGTGAGAGATGGTGCAGGGGCTTGATGGGGCGCGAAAGATGGTGCAGGGGCCTGAGGGGCGCGAGAGATGGTGTAGGGGCCTGAGGGGCGCGGGAGTGTGCAGGGGCCTGAGGGGCGCAAGAGATGGTGCAGGGGCCTGATGGGGCGCGAGAGATGGTGCAGGGGCCTGAGGGGCGCGAGAGTGTGTAGGGGCCTGAGGGGCGCAAGAGATGATGCAGGGGCCTGAAGGGCGCGAGAGATGGTGCAGGGGCCTGAGGGGGCGCGAGAGATGTCCCTGTTAATGGAGAACGTCAATTCGACCTCATTTTACTGTAGACTGAAGTTAATCCAAGATCTTCATCTCCAGGATCGCCTCCTGTTCCAAAGCTGCGCCACTTCCAGTAGAAGGGAAGATATGGACTCCTCTGGAGTGAGAAGTTCTTTAACATAACTCTTCTCTCGATGAAGCAACCTAGCTGAAGGCTTTTTCGGTTTAGTTAAGTGAAGTTAGATATAATAGGTTAGTTTGTTATAGGTCGGTTTAGGTTAGTTTAGGTGGTTAGATTAGATGTAATGATGTAAAAAACTGCATCTTAAAAATTGATATGTGAAATAGACCACTTCGTCAGGATATATTCCAAATAGGTACTACTGACGAAGCTGGACGGGGCTGGTGCACGGGGTAGAGAGGGGAGGCAGGCAGATCTTCCATACTTAATTGAAATGACCGGAGGGACGGTATCTGCTGGATTAATTCCCATCTCTAGAGATTAGGGAGGAATTTCACAATATGGCAGAGAGGGGTTACGTTCAATCCCTCTGGTGGATGGGGGAGGGTGGGGAGGAGGAGGAGGTTGGTTTGGCATGTAAATTGTAACATATGCTGTCCAAAAAGAAAGGGAGGGAGGGAGGAGGGGGATGGGGGGATGACGAGACTTAGGGGAGGTTGGACCTAAGTCTGTAATTTGCTCCGTCTCTGTGATGTATATGGATCAGATGTACTGGTTCACCTCGGAGGGAAGAACACATTGTATCGTGATTTCTGATGAATGTATAAAAGTTAATTGACTCACGCAACACCACCACCACCACCCTCCCCTCCTCCCTTTTTATTTTTTGTAAATGTTTGTGTTTCATTTTGTTGTGCAATGTTTGCTTGGCTGGAGGACATGGCTAGGCTAGAGTGTTGCCATTCGTGAGCAGTTTTGAGCGGGGTTATAGAACGGGACTTCATTGAGAGAAAGATATATTGTTGTGTAATCCAGGGTGTGTAAGGCTATATGTGTGTGTGTGTGTGTGTGTGTGTGTGTGTGTGTGTGTGTGTGTGTGTGTGTGTTCGGCCTCCACTCATTCCTTTACTCATGCATTCATGCACTCATCGTTGCATTATTCTCCCTGCACTCAGCCACTCGCTTGCAATCTGGATTCGACCTCCTGGATGCAGTGTTGCACAGCTTGCGTTCACGCTCCACTCCTCGTGTACTCGACCTGTATACATCCTGCATTCACCCTCACCCTCATCCTGTCCTCGACCTGCACTCATGTTGCTTCTCCAGCAACTCACGGTCCTGCCTTGCCACACCACTCTCCTTGTCCCTCCTCCCCCAAGCCTCTCTCTCTCTCTCTCTCTCTCTCTCTCTCTCTCTCTCTCTCTCTCTCTCTCTCTCTCTCTCTCTCTCTCTCTCTCTCTCTCTCTCTCTCTCTCTCTCTCTCTCTCTCTCTCTCTCTCTCTCTCTCTCTCTCTCTCTCTCTCTCTCTCTCTCTCTCTCTCTCTCTCTCTCTCTCTCTCTCTCTCTCTCTCTCTCTCTCTCTCTCTCTCTCTCTCTCTCTCTCTCTCTCTCTCTCTCTCTCTCTCTCTCTCTCTCTCTCTCTCTCTCTCTCTCTCTCTCTCTCTCTCTCTCTCTCTCTCTCTCTCTCTCTCTCTCTCTCTCTCTCTCTCTCTCTCTCTCTCTCTCTCTCTCTCTCTCTCTCTCTCTCTCTCTCTCTCTCTCTCTCTCTCTCTCTCTCTCTCTCTCTCTCTCTCTCTCTCTCTCTCTCTCTCTCTCTCTCTCTCTCTCTCTCTCTCTCTCTCTCTCTCTCTCTCTCTCTCTCTCTCTCTCTCTCTCTCTCTCTCTCTCTCTCTCTCTCTCTCTCTCTCTCTCTCTCTCTCTCTCTCTCTCTCTCTCTCTCTCTCTCTCTCTCTCTCTCTCTCTCTCTCTCTCTCTCTCTCTCTCTCTCTCTCTCTCTCTCTCTCTCTCTCTCTCTCTCTCTCTCTCTCTCTCTCTCTCTCTCTCTCTCTCTCTCTCTCTCTCTCTCTCTCTCTCTCTCTCTCTCTCTCTCTCTCTCTCTCTCTCTCTCTCTCTCTCTCTCTCTCTCTCTCTCTCTCTCTCTCTCTCTCTCTCTCTCTCTCTCTCTCTCTCTCTCTCTCTCTCTCTCTCTCTCTCTCTCTCTCTCTCTCTCTCTCTCTCTCTCTCTCTGACGCTGTCTCCAAGGGACGTGTTTGGACGCATCGGGACAAACACGGGAGGATACATGAGGGCATATATATATATACACAAGGAGACACCAGGCTACACACACACACACACACACACACACACACACACACACATGGCATACATCAGGAGATACGTAAGCGATACAGGGAATACATAAACAACCAGGGTACAGAGAGGATAACATCAGGATACAGACGGTAAAGCACCCACACCCATCAGTCTGTGGCACACGACACGTGAAGGATATTTGGGCTCAAGTGACGAAATAGATCTTAACAGAGTCGTCACAAGGAAGGGGGCGAGGGGGTGGACGCTGTCACCAACCTGATTTGGTGACCCATTTATCCTTGGCATTGACATCATCCCGCTTATTGACCCGATATCCTTGGCTGTGTTACCAGCTAGCATAGTGACCCCGATATCCTTGGCAGTGGCGCTAGGTGGCTAAACGACCCGATATCCGGTAGTGCGTCGCGAGAGAGAGCCCCCCGATAGCCTATAGTCTCATCCTGAGCCGCGATATCCGACATCCGATATCTTTCGTCTGTCTCCAAGAGGCGTTTTTTCTTGTCCGATGATACTCCTCCTTCCCCACCGTCTGCGTCTCTGCAACACGTCGGCCCATTTCTTGATGGTGTAGTATTCCCAACCATTCCCGGGCTTATCGGAGATAAGACAGATACCGAGATGCGGCAGAGGCGCAGATAAGCGTCCTTCTGGATGCTTGAGGTACGACGCTGGGGAGGAGGAAGGCGGAGGGAGATGGGTTTTGGGTGGTGTGAGATAAGGCATCCGATGGCGCCAGCCTCACGTGAATACTATCTTCGTGACGGACTCTGGTTCATACCTTGCGAGATAAGGGTGTTATCGGCGATGATTACTCGTGCCCTGGAGCATCATCATCCCTCCGGGGGTCGGGAGGGTGCCATCCCACACTCATCGCTTAAGGTTGACGTGCTGGTAAGGAAGCCGCGACGGGATGATCCTCCCTGGCCCCGTGCGGCCGAGGGAGAGAAAAGTGCGATGCAAACTGTGTGTCTGGGGCAAGTTGAGTGATGGAGAGGGTCTTGAGTGAGGCAATTGAGATGGAGAGTGGAGATGGCTGGACGTCGCTCTGGGGGTCGGGGATGGATTCACGATGGAGGGGGAATGCATGGGATGGATAGAAGCCCCTGGTTAAGGGGGGAAAGGGATGGAATGGCCAGACGCCTTTGTCATGATGGATGGGATGGCGAGACATCCAGTGGATGACGTACCCTGACGAATAGGCGACCGTGTCTGCCTGTGGTGCTATTGGCTAACCTGCTGTGTTGTGCTAATTGAAAAGATCAGATAAAGGGGTGAACGTCGGTCTCCAGGGAACGGGCGAAACTGACAGGGTAGTGTAGTAATGTAAGAGGTAAGGCTGAAAGGGGCTTTGTCGTCCAATTGACAAGGTTGATGGAGTGGTAGGCGTAATTGTCTAGTGGGAAATGACAGGTTACTCATGGGGAGTTAGTAAAGGTTGAAGTCTGTTCGTGGGAAGGAATGATGTGTGTGTGTGGCACCTCACAGAGTGTTTGAGGTTAGGGGAGGGTGATGAGCATACAGAGGTGTGCGAGACTGCTTACTTCGGTCACTGTTTCTGTAATAGACAAACTGGAGATTTCCGGAACGAGAGAGAGAGAGAGAGAGAGAGAGAGAGAGAGAGAGAGAGAGAGAGAGAGAGAGAGAGAGAGAGAGAGAGAGAGAGAGAGGAGCTCCACTTGATGTGAGGTAAGGGGAGTGAGTGGAACAGGCCTGGCGACGAAGATAGAGGAGTATCAGGTGCTCAAGGGCATGGCGTTCATAACACAACCACTAGGAAAACCCCAGTACACAGACACTCTCACACTCACACTCATGGTTGGTCCACGAAGACCCCCGCTAAGGTAACTAGTTTGATGGGCACGACCGAAGCACTTTCTGAGAACCTGACGAAGGCTTAATCAGGGCAGCTGATTAACTAAGACGAACCAGGAAACAGGAAGAGACAGAGGCATAGAGGTCGACGAAGACACCGTCAGGGTAACGTAGTCAAACAGGGATCGAAGGAAGGACAGACATCGACGAAGAGGACGCAGTTAAGAACTCGTTTTAGATGAGGGAGGAAAAGGCATAAACACACGGGTCGTCGAAGGTTAGAGCCATATACTCTGAGAAACCTTATCCATACAGCGAGAACAGAAGAAAATTGTCACACAGTTCGACGAAGACGTCAGAGATATATATCAGGAACCAGGGATTAAGGGAACGTAGATTCAAAGAGTTTGACTGACACACAATAGGAGAGAGGCTTCAGTATATAGTGACAGAATAACTGAACGCCAAAGTCGACGGATTGAAGAAAAGAAAGAGTTGCTAAACTGGGTGAATTCTGTCGGTGTTATATAAACACACAGGGAATGGTAATGTGTATCAGCATTTCAATGATGCAGTTGGTAACTGCTGGAGACAGACGGAAGTACAGACTGGAGTACAGTGTGGGCCAAGAGACAGACAGACAGACAGACAGACAGACGGTCGTGCAGAGGCAGAAACGAGAGTGAAATGAAAGGGTTTAGGGCTATGGTGACAGACAGCTGGGTTCACAGACACGGATACTTTTGAGATATCCATCAGACGACACCTGCCAGCGTAGGTTTGCCTCACAAGGTATGAGTGGGCGGGGTTGTGTGTTGTGATAGTCATCGCTACAAGCTTCCCTCTGACGCAGATGATGATTTACACGTACCATGAATTCAGCTCTAATCATACCATTCATGGTGCGATGTACCGCCCGCTCGTGTGTGTATGTGTGTGTGTGTGAGGGAGAGAGAGGGGAGGAGGAGGAGGAGGTGGAGCTGAGACGCATCCAGACCCCCGCCCGGGTTGATGAGGACTACGGCAGGGTAAGGAGGGACTCCTCCCGACGTGAAGATTTCCATAGACGTGAGTGTCTGTGTTTGGTTACTCCCGAGGGATGTGAGTTGGGCTCTTGGCCGAAGCGTCTAATTCTAAGCCAGAATTTGAAAACCCAGAAGGTGCGACTGTTCCCTGAGTAAACCAGACAGGCGGGACACAGACAGACAGACGACATCCACAGACGTACCCAATTGACGCATTTGCCGAAAAGCTCTTCACTTCACCGAGAGTTCAACCGAAGCGGAAGTCAGGTCAGGTGAGGGCCAGGCGGAGACTGTGGACCGAGGGACTGTTGTGTTGTGCTCACGTAGGCAACTCGGGGCTCACAAGGTGGCGCTGAAGCCCGAGGAAGCGTCAGCAGGGAGAGGCGCAGGGGCTTCCTGTAACTATTATCTCTTGGGCGGCGGACCCGCCCCTGCCCTTCACAACCCTTGCGTGCCGTCGAGACCGTGAGGCTGTAGTAGCCTCCTCCTGTTGCTACAGAGACTAGGGACTGAGGGCTGAGGGAAGGGGCGCTGGCTGTAACCTCCTGTTGCCACAGAGACTAGGGACTGAGGTGTGAGGGGAGGGGCGCTAGCTGTAACCTCCTGTTCCTACAGAGACCAGGGAGTGAGGTGTGAGGGGAGGGGCGCTGGCTGTAACCTCCTGTTGCTGCCAAGTGTACGAGTACAGAGAGAGAGAGAGAGAGAGAGAGAGAGAGAGAGAGAGAGAGGGAGGGAGGGAGGAGTCGAACTGACAGAGGGACGGGTACCTGGAGCATAGCATATGTAATCTCTGCCTTCATCCCCCAAGGGACACGAGAACCCAGTAAGCTGGTGAGGGGAACACAGAGGGAACGAGGCATATATATATATATATATATATATATATATATATATATATATATATATATATATATATATATATATATATATATATATATATATAGCGCAACAAACGCGCACTTTCATAGAACACGTAATACCCTCCGACAGCAGGATTCGAACCTCTACCACTTGTGTGGGAGATGGGAACACTGACATAGCCTAATATTCAACATACCTAACTCCTTACACAAGTTAGTAGAGGTTCGAATCCTTCCCTTCCTCACCCACCATGGCACCTCTGAACCTCACCTACCACCCACGCAAGACCTCTGTGAACCCTGAGGTGTGCAAGGTGTGTGTGTGTGTGTGTGTGTGGGATGGGTGTGGGAAGGGCATTACGGGTCCCAGACCGGTGCAGGGCACAGAGGTGCACCGGGACACCGTATTAAATACCTGGGTTCATGACGGGGTAGAGATAGGAGGGAGGGCGGGTCTAGGTGGGAGGTGCGTACCGACGTATGTTTGTAGAAACGAGCCTGACCCCAGAGCAGGTGTCTGTCTAACGTTATCTGGTATGTCTGACTGACGGGCTCATGTCTTTGGTCTTTTCTCTTGCCGGGTTAGACCGTGCCTTAACTGGTACATACGTGTGTGTGTGTGTGTGTGTGTGTGTGTGTGTGTGTGTGTGTGTGTGTGTGTGTGTGTGTGTGTGTGTGTGTGTTATTGTCTATTTGGATGTTACGAGAGAGGGGTTCTACATGAGTGTGTATAGGTAATTGCCTATTTGTACAGTACGGAGAGGTAGAGAGAACTACACGCTCGTGTGTGTGTGTGTGTGTGTGTGTGTGTGTGTGTGTATGTGTGTGTGTGTGTGTGTGTGTCTGTGTGTATGTATGTATGTATGTATGTGTGTGTGTGTGTGTGTGTGTGTGTGTGTGTGTGTGTGTGTGTGTGTGTGTTTCCCACAGTTACACCTAGCTGTTCCTCCTCCTACTTCTGGTTCCCGTCAGGTTGACCTGTGCTGACGTCGGGTTGACATGGCATGTATTCCTCTCTGTGATCCTCCGTTACAAGTGCAGTTCGGTTCCCCAGATGTCAGGGGTCAAGGTGTGATGTCATCCGTGTGATGACTCATTACGGTAATTAACGCCTGTGGGGCCTCACAGACATTTGCATACGTGTGTTGGCCTTTCACATTTTTATAATTTTCATCCGACTTTTGATTCATTGTAGATTCTCGTAAGGGATGGCATGTGTATTGTTATATGCTTCGCTTTCATGTCGATTTTTACAAGTATATCCTGCCATGTGTACCATCAAGATGTCACTTCATGAATAGTCGCAAATTGGCGTCACCGGACTCTGCCCGCGTGTGGTTACGTCGCGAGAGGAGAGAGAGAGAGAGAGAGAGAGAGAGAGAGAGAGAGAGAGAGAGAGAGAGAGAGAGAGAGAGAGAGAGAGACGTCTCGTTGGAGAACTTCTCATTCCTGAATACTCCATCGCTTTCCCTGCTACTGATTGTAGCGCAGCAGCCTTTTGAAGCTTCACCAACCCTTGAGAAATAGGGTCCTTGGGGTTGTCATAATCATTAATGATATTCCAAAGTCTTCCCATTTGATTCTTGACTTCGACGACGCCTTCTCTCTCTCTCTCTCTCTCTCTCTCTCTCTCTCTCTCTCTCTCTCTCTCTCTCTCTCTCTCTCTCTCTCTCTCTCTCTCTCTCTCTCTCTCTCTCTCGTGTGTAGCCACGGAGGTCGTCAGGAGGCGTGCCCCTGAGAGTGAGCGCCTCTCCTCGTTCAAGCAGTTAGGGTGTAACAAACCCGACCTCACGGAAGACGTAAGCAGCAGCTGTTCATGATGTGTTGTGGGCCTCTTGTTCCTAAGCGTACGTACTGTGGGCCTGCGTGGAGAGTCGACCCTGATTCCGTTGTGAGTTCTCCATACATTCCCAGTCTACGAAAACGCCCCGGTTATTAATAATTATGCTTTTTCTCCCCCTCCCCTCTCTTATTTTGTTATGATATTTCGATTTGATTTGTGCCGGAACCCCGGTGTATTATTCACTGTGCTACCCAGGATGAGCGGTAGCGCAAGAGGAGCACAGAGGAGGGAGGAAGGGGTTGTTGTCACAAAAGGTCTTCGTCAGACCCCCAGTGGGGTTTGGTATAGCGAACCTTGGCGCCAACGAAGTGGGGATGCCGACCCACCCTTGGTGTTGTGTGTGTGTGTGTGTGTGAGATACAAGATGCGCGCGCGTCTCTCTCTCTCTCTCTCTCTCTCTCTCTCTCTCTCTCTCTCTCTCTCTCTCTCTCTCTCTCTCTCTCTCTCTCTCTCTCCCTCCCCACCTCCTTCCTTCCCTAGATGGGAACGAAGCCCGTGCGAGAGTACCCTCACGTACCGTGTTCTAAAGAACGCTTCTTGTCGGGTCTTGGCTTACGACGGATGCCTCAGGGGAGAGGGAAGTCGACGAGTGAAATGGGGGCCACACGTTGCTGCTGACCTGGGAGCGTAGTTGTGGATGTTATTGGGATCCTCAACAACTTTGTTGTCAGGTTATGATAGTTTAACCTTCTTTGGGCATGACGGTGCGCACGTCGGAGGACGACGGTGCGATCCTTGAGCACGACGCACGATCCTTGAACACTATATTGCGACCCTTGAGCACGACGCTACGATCCTTGAGGACGACGGTACAATCCTTGAGGACGACGGTACAATCCTTGAGGATGACGGTACAATCCTTGAACACTATATTGCGACCCTTGAGCACGACGCTACGATCCTTGAGGACGACGGTACGATCCTTGAGGATGACGGTACGACCCTTGAACACTATATTGCGACCCTTGAGCACGACGATACGATCCTTGAGGACTATGGTACGATCCTTAAGGACGACGGTACCCTTTGACCTGACCCTCAAGGATCAAGGTCAAAAGTCAGGTCACTCTACATTAAAAGGTCGTTTCATCGTGGTCAAGAGGCCCTAGACAATTAAAAGGTGCTAATGACATGGTTCAGGTTGTGGTCAGTATGTGGAGACATGTGTGAATCATTGTGTGAGTATGGGGCTCCAGTTAGGAATAAGGCTTCGTTACGGGGGAAATGTGTGCGTGTGTGTATGTGTGTGTGTGTGTGTGTGTGTGTGTGTGTGTGTGTGTGTGTGTGTGTGTGTGTGTGTTTTGCCCGCTATGTACCTGGTGGTGACTGCGAGGTGGTCCGGCAGGGCGGATGTGTGTTGACCTTGTATGAATACGTGTGTGTGTGTGTGTGTGTGTGTGTGTGTGTGTGTGTGTGTGACCATGTATGTATATGTGTATCTTGTGCGGTCATCTGTGTGTCCCTGTATAAAGGCATCTCCCAACCCGAGCTGTGTTGACCTGTCTCGTGTATCTTATCTCGCTCTGCACCTCGCCTTACCTGGCGATATTTATTTATAGAATTCCTTTAACTTGCATGTAAAGGGAGATAATAATTAACACACATTTTAGGAGGAACCCGCAAATAGACCAAGAGGTGTGTGTGTGTGTGTGTGTGTGTGTGTGTGTGTGTGTGTGTAAAAAGAAAGATCCAGTAGGGACATATTCGGTGCAGGAGGGTAAGTCTTGGAAAGCCCTTGGCTGCGTTCTTTGTCCAGACATTGGTTCACTTAACGTGTGTTTATGGGCGTAATGACACCGTAGATGTGGCCGACAGAAATCCAGGTGTCGTAAAGGGTTCATACCTGGGGTTTCCAGTGCTTTGCTGGACGACGCCGGGTTTCTGGAGCGTCGATTGTCATAACCTGGTGATGGCTGGAAGACTGGGTGTAGGTGGAGGTAGGATGGTCATTAAAGAATGGAGGGAACAGGGAGGAAGGAGGAGGATTTGACTTGAGGCGATCAACAAGCGGTGCACCTGGGCGAACGTGGTGACCAGGAAGAGTGCTTGATGCTTGGGACGTCTGGAGAGATGCGTCCCATGTAGACCGCCCCTTCTCAGGGCCATGTAAGGGCTGCATCCCGGGCTGCCCCCCCAGCCCTGCTGCTGCTGCTCCTCCTCCTCCTCCTGCTCTACCCTCACCCTCTCCCTCCCTCTGGGGGGGTGACGGCCAGCGTACCTCCTCTGCCCTCTGGTGGGTCATTAGCAGATACACTGGCTTATATGGACACGCCGGAGACCGTCTCACACAAGACCAAGAGATATAGAGACAGAGAGGAAAAGGAGAAGAACGACGAAGAGAAGAGAGAGAGAGAGAGAGAGAGATAAAGGAAAATTGAGGAGCATAGAAATGGCAAAATGAGACGTGCCAAAAGAAGATAGGGGCAAACACAGATAAGACAGAGGTGGAGGAGCGTGCAAGCAGAGTGTGGTGGCAGCGATTCGCACCAGGGCGAGGGGCAAGGGAGGCTGCTGCTGCTGGTCCGGGTCTCACAACTCCAATATTGACCAAGTTTCAGTGACTGGAGGGCGTGTCAACTGCTGACTCAGTCCTGATGAACCCGAGCGACACCCAAGGTTAATCTAACTGGTAAACTCCGGTAGACGCCTGGAGGGTTTTGATGAGTTCGCTTTTGCGTGAGAGAGGTGTGTGTTTCAGACGCGTGGTGTCGACCCCCTCCAGCCACAAGGCCTTCCATTTTCAATCTGATGCGACACAAGTTGTTTCATGTAATGTAGTAGACTCGATGTAGATCAATAGGTTTACTTCGTAAACTTGAGGAGTAGGGGAGGTAAACTTGTCTCGAGATGCGGTGTGAGTGCAAAGGTCATCGTTCTGTCGAGGCGATGGGTTCGATAGCTGGAGGAAATCGACCTATAGGGAAGATGTAAGGTCACGGGTCAGGTCAAGAGACACAGAGAGGAGGAGAGCCGTATCCGGGGAAGCGAATGGAGATAATGAGAGGCAGTTGCCTCACTGCTGGGCTATGCAAATAGTGATTACTTCTTTACTTTTATTTTGGCATTATCCGGGTGGATAATGGCTAAATGGGCAAGAATAATGATAGCAGTTGTCTACACGTTCAGATGGGGCAATGGGTCGGTCTTAACGTAATTTAGTGGCGACATCCGGGAGTTTGAATGGGCAATGGGTGTCATTAATTGGGATATGGGTGATAGTGTAGCGCATATCCTGGAGTTTGAACGTGTAATGGGTGTCATTAATCGGGATATGGACGGTAGTGAGTGGTAATATTGATGTAATGGACAATGGATGCCATTAGCCTTTGAGTTAATGGGCAAGAGATGTCGATGGTTAGTTCTGAGTGGAGGAGATCAAGCATGTTTGTCGTCTCATGTCAAGTGTTCACAGTGTGATAACTCGTGTTTGTCGTCTCATGTCAAGTGTTCCCAGTGTGATAACTCGTGTTTGTGATAAGAGCGTGTTGACACCTATGAAAATTAAAAATTATAACAGGTTCTGAATAGCGTTCGCTGATGATTATGAATGATAATGATAAATCTAAATGGAGGATGATTGAATAAGTAGGTTACACTCACTGCATTTCTTCGATGCATCGAGATGTCAAGCTTGTTCAATGATTGCAAGAGAACATTTGTTCTGCAATGGTTTGTTCAGTTATTTCGGCTTCAGCTGAAGCCTATGGACCGCTAGGGTCATTCGTTGAAGCCTTCCAAATCGACAAAGTAGATATGAAACGCGTTCTTCAGGTGTTCAGAGACCATCTACCATGGTGTCCAGCATGGCTCTTGTCTTACGTTTGTGCTCGTTAATTATAAACATATTCCTTCACGATTCTTCTCCAAACGAATCTCTTTTATCTAATCCCATTCCTTTATGTTTATGACGACCCTGTATTAATTCACTACGACAGACGGAGTCTTGATAACGAGGAGAGAGTATTGTAAAAGGGGAGGAGGTGGTTGTGGTTGTTGTTTTTCTGCTTTGCCTTAGGTTGTAAGTTGTAAATTCCGCGGGAGGCGACGCTGGGATCTGGCAGAGGTGACACCATCGACCATACAAGGTGAGAGAGTAAGACATCCCTCCTCCAACACCCACACCACACCACATCCTCCTCCTCCTCTTTTGCCTTCCTTTTGCTAAGCGTGTACCTGGCACCACGGCCGGTAAAGGCCATAACTGTGAACGGTGGGAGGAGGGGAGGGGACTCGTGAGCCGAGATGGTGGTTCACTGATGCCAACCAGCTCCCTCACCACAGATGGCGCGCCAACCGTCCCAGGCGCTCGCGCGCGCCCAACCTCCGAGATCTCGTTTAGGGACAAATATGTTAATGTGGGTCGAGTTGGACCTCTGGTGTTTTTTTTATTCCAGATCTGATTTTCTCTTTTTGTTTGGAGCATTAATCATTCTGGGGATAGGTACGGGATGGAGGGAAGATGAAGTGCGCGGTGGTTGCTCTTAGTTGGGAGGAGGAGGAGGAGGAGGAGTGTGTGTGTGTGTGTGTGTGTGTGTGTCTGTGTGTGAGGAGGAGGAGGAGGAGGGAATGGGAGTGTCGGGTAGCAGCCAGCGGTCGGGCGCGGGTGTCGGACGGGCTAGAGCAGAGGGGCAGCGACCACGCCTTGCATGCCGAGTCTTGAGTGAAAAGTCCTCTCCTTATACGGCCGTCGGGGAGGTCCACATGCATCCGGTCATGAGGAGGGAGTGGCGTCCCGGGTCCCACTGAGGATTGGTGTCCCGGGTACCACTGAGGAGTGGTGTCCCGGGTACCACTGAGGATTGGTGTCCTGGGTCCCACTGAGGAGTGGTGTCCTGGGTCCCACTGAGGATTGGTGGTCTGGGTCCCTTTAAGGATTAGTGTCCTGGGTCTCACTGAGGATTGGTGTCCCGGGTCCCACTGAGGGTTGGTGTCCAGGGTCCAACTGAGGATTGGTGCCCTGGGTCCCACTGAAGAGTGGTGTCCCGGGTCCCACTGAAGTTTGCCTTTGTTTATTGTTAATCCCGCCTCAGACCACGCTGAGTGAGGGATTAATTCTAGAGCTAGGACTGAACCTTCTAAGCAATATTTACGACATGACTTTATAAAGTTAGAGATTCATTACACAAGATTCATATCTTATTGATTCAAAACTTAATAACTTACTGATTCATAACATAGATGAGTCATAACTGGTAGATTCTTAAGCCAACCTTCTTTTGAGTGTTTTCAGCATGATAGACTTAACTTACACAGGCTGGCCTGCAGTTGTTAAATGATTTCATTTAATAATGATTAACGTTATGAACCGGACAGTAATAGCTGCAGAATACATCATTCTTGTTCCTTTCTTACTCACCACTAGTCTCCAAGCCTTCTCTTCCTCTTAATATATGAATGGAGGATGCGAACCAAGACTTAATTTTCAAAGTAACATTTTCAAAATTACATTTGTCTCTGCTTGGCGCTTATTTTATGATTTAGTGCGACGTTTACTGGTTGTGGCTAAATGGTCCTTAGCTGGTGGTAGCCATGTAGCCAAGAATGTACAGAGGAGGAGGAGGAGGAGGAGGAGGAGGCAGCTCTGATATGGTGGTGGTGGGTGGAGGGTGACGGAGGAAGGCACCATAAGTAGCGTGAATGTGCACAAGTGAGCATGCCACCAGAAAAACTTATATAAGTAAACGAGGCTTAGTAGTGAGTAAGCCAAGCCACTTCTTCCCTGCAGTAAGCATTTAGTCTCACAGTCTTTCGTACGGTGTCGTGTTTTAGAACTGCAGAGGAAGTGGTCGGTATTTTTTTTCCCCAAAAACCCGTTGGTATGATTGCCAGTAACCTAAGAAAAGGTTTTGGCTCGTAATTTCGTCTCGTTTTTTTTAAACCCCGTTGGTAAGTGAAGATGAGCTGGGTTGGATAGGGGGGGAAGGAGTGGTTAATGTGGTTGGGATTAAGGGCATGTATGGCAGGTGATTGGCATGGGGGAGAGGTGTGGTTTGGTAGGGGGTGCGTTGTGCTGGTGGCTGAGGGGCGTGTGAGTCGCGGTGAGGGGCGCTGTGCAGGGACGGATGGGCGTCGGTATGGGATGAAGGAAGGGGAGTGGGGTGGTGTAGTATGGGGATAGACAGGCGTGATGAGAGGGTAGACGGGCGTGGCGACGGAGCGAAGCGGGGTGCCGAAGATACAGAATGACAAAGAGAGACAGACGGGCGTAAGGGAAGGCACTGACGAGCGTGAGTGAGAGACGGGCGGGCGTGGAGGAATGACTGGCATGGAGAAGGGACAGATGGGTGTGGATGGGGTGGTAGACGGGCCTGGAGGAAGTGAGAAGGACGTGTCGGAGAGAAACGTGCGTGAGGCAGGGACACGCACGTGGACTTTCGTGAAGGGCGGGGGAGGGTTGGAACTTGACGTGGCACAGCGTCGGACGGGACTGGTGTGGCGGTAGTGATAGCGAGACAAATGGGCGTGGTGAAGGGACAGGCAGGGCGTGGGTGTGGGGCGCCCCTGGGGTGGGGGTGGGTGAGATATATATCCTCCCGCGCCCAACACCCCACCCTGTGGCCCACCAACCTACCCACCCCATCACCCCAGCAGACCCACAACCACCTCGGCGCACGCACAGCTGTCTCCCTCCTCCTCCTCCTCCTAATCCTCCCTCTCCTCCTCGTCAACTATAGAATTCTGTTTTTCCTTCCTCCCTCTGGCCTCTCATATATCTTCATACCATCTGTCTTCACCTCTTTCTTCTCTCATTTCCCTCATATGTCCTCCTCCTACTGCTCATTATCTTCCTCCCAAGTGCTCACACCCTCATTGTCATAATCGTATTTTCCCTTCGTCGCGCATGAGTCTTGCCCACTTCCTCTCCCTTGTCTCTGATTCAGCTGCACCAGAGGGGAATTTCCCTCCCCCTTTGTTGTGTCGAAGATTGAGGGAAAGTTCTGTTCATTTGACCGCACCAATTGGTCGGATGTCAGAGCATACTGCTGCCGTAGGGGAGGGCGGGACTCTGACGTCCTCGTCGTCCTCATCTTCGTCAGTTGGGTACTGTGGTTCATCCACAGGTCTAGACCCTTCCCACGTACCTGGTTATCAGTAGAAAAACTTTGTGTGGCCGACCCGCAGGGGAGGTTTTCTATCCTCGACACACGGCTGGTCTTTGGCTTGTGGTGCGAACAGATGATCCTCCACTGAGTCATCCGTCTGCAGGAGAATTTACCATACATAAACAATATTTTCCCGCAAGACTGGGAAATTTACCGTGCACTTCTGTCAGGTCCCGTGGGAGATGGCGCAGAAGAGGACACAGGTTGCACGAAAGGTGCACGGACTGGACCTCTGTGATTAGATTACAGAACAGGTTACGTATTGAGGAAAATATGAACAGTGATTAGGTCAGTGTTGAGTGGATTATTCGGCACTTTGCGTAGTAAGTGAACTGTTCACAAGAACTGAATAACAATGAATAACAAGCATCCGAGGTTGGACCTTGTCATTGTAATACATACACATACCATGTCATGTTCCATAAGAATCATCTCCAGATTCACCAATTCATTTTGTTTTCTCACGACAGTCATATGCACATGATGTTCCAAGGTGAGGGAGTAGCTTTGTTGGCAAAGTTTTACATTAAGTCTTTTCCTTGTTAGCTGGAGGGACAGACTCCAGGGAGCATCAATAGCCCAGTTTAAGTCGGACAGCAACAACATCATGGTATCTACTGACCATCGTTAAGTAGACCCGTCTACACCCAAGGTCCTTCGTGCATGATATTGCGATGGTAGATGGATCTAGCTGGCTTGCCTCGATTCCACTGTAGGAATTCCAGTTCATGCGAAGGTTATGGCCAGGCACGCGCGTGATTGCGGTGTCGCAGGCGGTTTGACCCTGAAGATACCTTCCAGAAGATGTGTTGTGTGAAAAACTCCTTTACGCCCACCACCACCACTACCACCTCCTCCTGAAGTGATGTGGCTCAGGCGTTTCAGTGAACTACTCCTAGAGAGAGAGAGAGAGAGAGAGAGAGAGAGAGAGAGAGAGAGAGAGAGAGAGAGAGAGAGAGAGAGAGAGAGAGATTCTCGATTGAGCGAAAGAACTATATACTCTCTGACGCTATAGGGGGTACGTCAGTGTGTGTGTGTGAGAACACTTCGTGTGGTCATTAAAGTATCTAGTCTCGAGTCTCACATTGCCTCGGACTCTCTCAACCAGATCTTGGGACTGTCGGCGAAACACCGATCCCAAACTTGGGATGCGGGAGGTTTGGTCATTACGCGTCTTCCTGGTTGATATTAACCCCCGGACGTGGGATGATGACCTCAGAGCTAACATTCACTCCAGTGGCAAGATGCCACAGGAGAAGGAAAAAAAAAAAAAGAAGTTCAGAATCGAATGACCTTTCCCCAGTGTGATCATCATGCAACCTCCGGTTATTATTAGAAGTTTTATGAAGCAATCACATCCTTAATAGCGACTCTTGTGTATATATATATATCTCCCCTGATGATGTGATTATTACACGAAAGTGCACTTGGGAACTTATCGTGTTTTATTTTCCCCGTGGACTCATAGGAATATATATATATATATATATATATATATATATATATATATATATATATATATATATATATATATATATATATATATATATATATATACATACGATTTCATTGAGATATTGAGACACTATCTCTCTCTCTCTCGAGAGAGAGAGAGAGAGAGAGAGAGAGAGAGAGAGAGAGAGAGAGAGAGAGAGATTACCTGGTACTAGACTTGACCTTTGATGGGATTAAGTCACTTGTCATCCCCCGGCTCGGACTGCTTCCTCCCACATAACCCTCTTGTTAGTACCATCAGATCATCTGTTATCGTTTGTGAGATAGATAGATGGATGGATAGATCGATAGATAGATAGATAGGTAGGTAGGTAGATGGATGGATATATAGATAGATAGATAGATAGAATAGATAGATGGATGGATAGGGATAGAATGATAGTCATGCAACATGACTCAGAGGAACTGGCTTCGCAAGGCGGCCATTGCATATACAGTGAGGTCCCTCCTGCCAATACTGGCCAGCCAGTACACTCACTAGTGGCCAGTACGCCAAGAAAACTGACTCCCAACCTACTCCTAGCAATACTGTTCCTTAGCTGCTTATGGGTGAGAATCTGTGGTAATACCAGGCTCCATTACGACCTTGCTGACCTTCCCCACAGACGGCATGTGTCTTTGGCACTAATCTCCCTCCTCCTCCTCCTCCCCCCTCAGTACTGTTCTCCCCTCCTCTCCTCCTCCTCCTCCACCTCTCCCCTTACCTGTTCATTTCTCGCCTCATCGCCTCGTACAACCCAGGTATTCTCGCCACTAGTGCACCAAGTAAGGCTCACCAGTACCGGCAGCTGGTGCCAGGCACCACCCAATACCTCCCCGGCAGAGGTCACCAGTACGGCAGCTGGTGCCAGTACCGGGGCGCCACCTCCTCCCCGGCCTTCTCGCGTCGTACAGGTCAGCAGAGGAAGGTTGAGGCGAGCGCCGTATTAGGAATAATGACACTGGTTCTGCTGTGTGGATCACCTCGTCTCCTCCTTGACCCTTTCTTCTTCCTCCTCCTCCTCCTCCTCCTCCTCCTCCTCCTCCTCCTCCTCCTCCTCCTCCTCCTCCTCCTCCTCATCCACGTCCTCATCCACGTCCTCCTCCTCCTCCTCTCCTCCTTCCTTTCTCTCCCATTGCGTCTATCTCTCCTTCCCTGTCCACTATTCACGCCTCTACCTATTCCATTCTCCACAACGAGGACTCTCTCTCTCTCTCTCTCTCTCTCTCTCTCTCTCTCTCTCTCTCTCTCTCTCTCTCTCTCTCTCTCTCTCTCTCTCTCTCTCTCTCTCTCTCTCTCTCTCTCTCTCTCTCTCACCCCACCCCGTACACCCCATTTCCGTCTACCCGTCTGTCCCAGTCAGCTTTATGTGCCGCGCATTTCTGTCTCGTTAAGCATCCGTCCCCCAAATGTGGCCGGCGTCCCTCGCTCACTCTCCGTTTCTCGCTCGCCTGTCGGAGGGCGTCGATAACCGCGGTTTATGAAGTCACTGTTTCTCTCTTCTCTCGTTAACAGTGCTAGCGCCTGTTGGAAGCGCTGACTTGCGTGGTTTATAACGTCACTGTTTCTTTCTCCTGTTGCCAGTGCTAACCGCTGACAGAAGCGTCGGTCTTTGTAGATGATATAGTTACTGTTACTCTCTCCTGTTGGTTCGCCTCAGTCCCTCGCCGTTTACTCAGTGACTGTTTCTTTCTCTCCTGTTGCCGGCGTTGGCGAAACCGCTCCCTCTGTTCAACAGCCGAGAGCTGTAAATCCCGTTCAGTTTTATGGCCAGGGCGTAATGGATGCTGTAATAAGGAGAGTTCTGCAATAAATCGTCTTGCGAGAGCTCTTTCACACGACGCTACGCTCTGTTAAAACGGCCGCCGTTGTTGTACGTCATTGCGGTTGTGAGGGGGGAGGGGAAGTTGTCTCGCACAATCGGGCCGAACACGGTGAACAGACTTGGTGAGGGGGTTATGCCACAAGGCGGGTTCAGAATGTCTGCAGCACAGCTCATAGGGGATTACTGCATGGGTTCTGGTTGTCTACATCCCAAGAGACAAGGGGGACATAGTGCGAACCCTGGTTGTCTACAACCCAACAGACAAGGGGACGCAGCACAGACTGTACCCCACTGTTGTAGAGGCGACACTAGGTCTGTGGTTGTAGGTCTGTGGTTGTAGGTCTGTGGTTGTAGGTCTGTGGTTGTAGGTCTGTGGTTGTATGTCCGAAGGACTGACTGTGGCGCACAGCTACAGGAACCTTTTGACGTTGTGGTGGCGTGAACTCCATGAGTTGTTGCTAGTGGCCTGCTGAGTCTTTATTGCACAGCGTTGAGGGGAGATATACTCTCTCGTAGGAGACGTGTCAAACTTGATCTACATGTGAGATGAAGTAGGCGTAGATGCGTATGCGTGGGGTTGCTGGGGACGATGTATAACAATAGTGTATTTCAAATGTTCGTCTGTCTGTCTCGAGCTTGTTAATGTAAAGGGTTGTCGTTGACAAAGACGACACAGACTGGGCTTTGTCCTAAGCCCCGTTGATATATGATGAAACTTGTGAAGTAGGACCTTGTAAGTGCTTGTAAAGTAGGACTTTGTAAGTACTTGTAAAGTAGGACCTTGTAAGTGCTTGTAAAGTAGGACCTTGTGATGAAACTTGTAAGTAGGACCTTGTGATGAAACTTGTGAAGTAGGACCTTGTGATGAAACTTGTGAAGTAGGACCTTGTGATGAAACTTGTGAAGTAGGACCTTGTGATGAAACTTATAAAGTAGGACCTTGTAAGTACTTGTGAAGTAGGACCTTGTAAGTACTTGTGAAGTAGGACCTTGTAAGTACTTGTGAAGTAGGACCTTGTAAGTGCTTGTGGTACGGGACACGCATGTTATAGTAGAGCTTCTTCACCTGGCCACGCCTGCTTGTACCTCCTTACCGCCTGCTTGCCTTGTACCTGCTTGGAGATACGAGCGAAGCCCTTCCTCCATGCACCTGCTTGGAGACACGGGCGAAGCCCTTCCTCCATGCTTGGCTGCTTCAGTAAATACGAATATAAATCTTCTTTTTTTTATCCATTCTTTCCCCCCCTCTTCGTCCTTTTCCATTATTTTTCTCCACCTTTCTTTTATCTTTTCCTATCTGTCCTTCCTCGCTTCGTGTCGTTCACTTGTGTCAGTATTACACATCCACCTCCCCCATCAGATCAGTTCCCCCTCCTCAAACCTCCCCCAGAGAAGGGTATGCATCCGAGCAGAAATTCCCCGTATAGACGTCTCCCCAGAGACCGTGTGGCCAGGGCAACAATAGCTGTCAGCTACACTTAAGCGGGAGTTTAGCTGTATATCGTTGTTGGTCGTCTTGAGCTTTTGCCGGCTCTCTAAGCTCAGCTAAGACAGTGGGTTAGCTTCAAAGGCTTCCGGTAAAGTAGAGCTGAGACGGTATGTTAGCTTTATAGGCGTCTATTTGAGGACAGCTAAGACGGTGTATAAGCTTTAGAGGCCTTCACCAGAGTTCAGCTAAGGTCTTGTGCTAGCTTTAGATACCTCCACGTAATTACAGCTAAGGTAATGTATTAGCTTTAAAGATTTCTATCAGAATAAAGCTAAAGCAGTGCTTTCGCTTTAGTAACCTCTCGCAGAGCACAGCTAAGACAACGTGCAGCTAGAGAGGGCTGAACATAATGCCTCTATAATCAAAGCTATAATTTTTCGTATATCGGTCGTGTCGTCAACACCCCCTCCCTCTGTATTATAACCTGTGGAAGATCGGCAAAGTGCTTCATTAATCACGGGTCGTATTCTGGCTGGATGACACTCTCGGCTCCTGTGTACACTGGCTGAGTGCATGTACACTCTCTTTCCTGTAGGTTCAACACTAGGTCTCCTAAGTGTTTTGCGAAGTGTAAACAGACCAGGGGAAGATAAGGTGTGTGTGTGTGTGTGTGTGTGTGTGTGTGTGTGTGTGTGTTGGCCGGGAGGGTATTGTAGTTCCTGAGTGTGTCTTTGGACTCCCTGCGCATCGAGAGGGTCTCTCTCTCTCGTTATGAGCCTTTATCTGAATGCCTCTTTGGACGTCGGCCATTATCTGAGTGTGTCTCTGGGCGCGTGTATCAGTATTAATCTCTCTGGACGTGTACCATTATATCTGATTGTCTCCAGATGGGCACCGCTATCTGATTGTGAGTCTCGATGCGTACCGTTATCTGAGTGTGTCCCCGGACGTTTTCGGATGATCTCCGTCTCAGGACGCCTCTACCATTATCTGAGTGTCTTTTTGGACGCGTACGAGTATCATCTGAGTGCGTTACTCTCTGGATCTGCACCATTATCTGAGTGTGTCACTCTGGAGGTGTACTGTGATCTGAGTGTATCTCTCTCTCTCTCTCTCTCTCTCTCTCTCTCTCTCTCTCTCTCTCTCTCTCTCTCTCTCTCTCTCTCTCTCTCTCTCTCTGTAGATGTGTACCACGACCTGAGTGTTCCTGAACATACATGCACCTCCTCTCTCTCTCTCTCTCTCTCTCTCTCTCTCTCTCTCTCTCTCTCTCTCTCTCTCTCTCTCTCTCTCTCTCTCTCTCTCTCTCTCTCTCTCTCTCTCAAGTACAATAATCACTACCACCACCACAACCACCACCACCAACCAACAACCAAAGTATAACCACAACTTTCATCTCGGAGATCACAAGATTCGCTGCGTGTGTGTGTGTGTGTGTGTGTGTGTGGCTGGAGGAGACGACCTCCTCCTCCCTCACCTCCCACCTGAGGGGAACTGACACAGGCGAGGGCAACATCCCGAGCTGAGGTAATGGCTTCCTGACTTTGCTTGCGGACCTCGACCTAAGGCATTGAGAAATATCAAAGCACACAAGACAGCGGTAGGGGCGGGCGCGCACACACGTGATCGTCCGATGCAAGCAGCGGCGAGCATGCGTGCCTGGCTAGGACTTGCGTGTCTTGAGGGCTGTTTCCTGCCCCGTTACGTTGCCCGTGAGGAATCTTACCTGAGAAAAGTCTTACCTGCAAGATATTGTGAAATGAAAACATGCATCACACTGGGCGCCGCCGACGGTCGCCCCATCCCAAGCCGGCTCCTCCATCCTGCTATTTCCTGTTAAGGGTGGTCCTCCTCCTCCTCCTCCTCCTCCTCCTCCTCCTCTTCTCGATGCCTTGAGGTTCCTGGAAGGAGTTAGTTTTATAGACAGTTCCTTCACCTGCAGGAGGCGCTGCTGGGGGGAAATCTAAGGGGCTATACAGGATTTTTTTTCTTTTTTTTTTTTTCGGCTGGTGTCTTGTGATGTTCGGGAAGGTCATTCATAGCCAGCTGCAGGTGGCGGGGATGGAGGAGGAGGGAGCGAGGGAGGGAGAGGTCCTGAGGCGGCAAGCGGTGGCTGTAGCAGGTTTCCTCGTGCCATTCATAAGTAGTCCCGCCTGCAGGAGTGGCGCGGGTTCAGACCTCATAGTTTGCAACTGGTTTGGTTGAGGTCGTGGAAGTGCCACCAGCAGCGAGAGCGAACGGCGGGGGAGCAAGAAAAGAAGGAAAAGGGGCATGACAGGTTTTGTTGCGTGTCATGCACGAAGTAGTTCCTCCGGCCGGAGAGGTGAGTGGCGGAGATGAGGAGGGACGATGGGTCGGTGTGGCCTACGGGAGGCGGTTGAAGGGGGTGGGGGAGAGTTTTGGCACACCTTCAGGAGTGGTTTCGTCACTCGGGTCGTGTAGGGGTCACAGACACATCCTCCTCCTCCAGCAAGTGTGGGACACTCCCTCGCAAGGGGAGTGTTAAGGGACGGGTTTCTCACCCGTGTAAGAAATTGTAGAGGTCATGGTATCGGCTTTTCCTCCTACGGGGGAGTAAGGATGGTCACGTCTGGTTTGCCGAGAGAGAGAGAGAGAGAGAGAGAGAGAGAGAGAGAGAGAGAGAGAGAGAGAGAGAGAGAGAGAGAGAGAGAGAGCCAGTGGTGTGACTCGGACGGCCTGGAGGTCATTCAGAAAGACTGGCACAACACAGCAGAAGAGAGTATGAGTCAGAGAGGGAGAGAGGGAACGGGGGGGTTTAAGGGGGGACACACGAGAAGCCTGAGACGTTAGTAACAATGTCTGGAGGTCATGCAATAACAGCGCGCCTCCAACAGGGGCGTGGAAGTGCCTGAGGTCGGGGAGCTCATGGCAGGCTTTAGTTGCGTGTCTGGGGGGCGTGGCACAACCAGCGTGTGTCGTGTGTGTGTGTGTTGTTGTTGTTGTTGCCACTCCTGGCCTGCTACTGTCCTCACCGTAAATGTGTCAGCAGATCCTTTCTCACTGAAACCGCTTGCTACCCTTCGCACGACTCTACAGGGGAAAGAAAAGAAAATATTATGATGAGGAAAGAAACAGTAGATGTGATGATGGATGTGTGGGGTAGCGGGAGAGGTTTTCAAGAGGGGTGTTGGGAGGGAGAGGTCTTCAGGAGCGATTTTGGAGGGAAAGGTCTTCAGGAGGGGTGTTGGGAGAGAGAGGTCTTCAGGAGGGGTGTTGGAAGGGAGAGGTCTTCAGGAGGGGTGTTGGGAGGGAGAGGTCTTCAGGAGGGGTGTTGGGAGGGAGAGGTCTTCAGGAGGGGTGTTGGGAGGGAGGGGAGACAGTAAATTTACGTCCTCGAATGTTTTGTTTTAAGAGGTTCCTCCATGAAGTAGCCAATGCCTCCCTCCCTCCCTCACTCTTTTCATCATCACCACATCCCCATCCACCACAACTCCTCCTTCTCCTCCTCTTCTGGATCGTCTTTATCCCTCCCCTTCTCCTCACAATCCTCAACATCACTATCGTTGTCTTCCTCACTATCGTCTTCTCCCTCGTGTTCAACATTCACTGTCACCTCGCCTTTGTCTGTATGCCATCATCCGGTGTCATTTGCGCCTCGGTCATCTCTCTCTCTCTCTCTCTCTCTCTCTCTCTCTCTCTCTCTCCCCCAGTCTTCACGCCCACTCAATTCCCTTTCCCTTGTTCACCCTCACCATTAGTTCTTGTGAGGGGCTATCCTCACCATCCTCACTGTCGTCCTTACACTCACTATCACGCCTTCACCATCAACCCCGATCAGAGGGTCTTCACGCACATCCCTGAGTTTCGCTATTAGGGATGCGAATTTGCACATTTTACGGTTCATTTCGGACCTTCTCTGTGATTGGATGCTTCCGCCCTTAAGGGGAAAATTGGCCGAGGGATCGGAGACTCGAAAACTGTGTGTATCGTATGCCTGATTAGGCTTGAAAATAATGATTATTGGCATCTTGATTTCTTTTTTTAACCAATCTTTCGTCGTGGGAGAATCATTCACATGGAAAAGTGAGTTTGTTTTTGTAATTGTTTCATTCGAAAATGAGGAACGAGGCTATTGAAGGGGGAAACCATGAAGATTAGGAACTAGACTCATGTCTCGGGAGAGCAGAGATGGTAAACGATCAAGTAAGGCTGGAGTGGGGCGGGCGTAGCAGCCAAATGATGACCTTCCTCTTGGTTAGCGAGTGTCTGTTGTCCTTTATTACACATTCCACGTCCTTATCTTCACCCCCTTCGTCGGGGTCTCCTGCCAGTTCCACGTCCTTATCTTCAGTCCTTCGTCGGGGTCTCCTGCCAGTTCCACGTCCTTACCTTCACCCCTTCGTCGGGGTCTCCTGCCAGTTCTACGTCCTCATCGTCAGCCCTTAGTCGGGGTCTACTGGTAGTTCCACGTCCTTATCTTCAGTCCTTCGTCGGGGTCTCCTGCCAGTTCCACGTCCTTATCTTCACCCCTTCGTCGGGGCCTCCTGCCAGTTCCACGTCCTTATCTTCACCCCTTCGTCGGGGCCTCTTGCCAGTTCCACGTTCTCATCGTCAGTCCTTCGTCTGGGTCTCCTGCCGGTTCCACGTCCTTATCTTCACCCCTTTGTGGGGGTCTCCTTCGACTGTCCCGTCTTTGTCCCGTCTTCCCGACTGAATCATCGACGTAGCCTCCTCCTCTTGAGTTTCGACCTCCCCGTGTTCGAATGATCGACGTGTGTTTTCTTCTTCTTGGAGTTCGATGTCGTCTTGTCTTGAATGATGGAAGTGGCGTCGTCAGGCCTCCGCGACGCTGCCAGGGCTCCTCGTTAATTCCACGAGACATCATCGCGCCTCTCGTTTCGACTTCACTCTAATGGTCCGCCGTCTTACGTCTCCTCGCCTCCTTCAGCGTTCATGTCTGCCTGGTCGCCCTTCTTTTGTTTCCCTCGCCCCTCCTGAACCTCTCCCGGCCAGCGCCTTACACGCCGCCCCTTCCTCCTCCTCCTCCTCCTCCTCCTCCTCCTCCTCCTCCTTCCTCCCCAACCCAAACCCTTTCACCCCCACTTTACCTCCTTCATCTCGAGACTTTCCCGGACATTCCGAGTCTGCAGACTTTGGAATGCTTAGGCGGGGAGGGAGGACATAGTCAACATGTTTTTGTTCCCCGTGTGACCGTTCTGATCGGTCGAAAGTCTTCCCCAAGGGCATCGGAAGTTTCAGAATTAGTGCCGCGTTGGCCCTTAATGAAGCGTGATGGAGAGGTGGTCAAGGCTGTGGCGATAGGAACTGACTGTCTTCGGTATTTTATTGGTTTTTCCTCACAGCCTCGGGGGAAAAGTGTCACATAGGGAAAAATGTATATGTAAAGATTACGTTGGTTGATTCTTGATTTTAGTGGATTTCATTTTTATTGCAATTGTAATTTTAAGTCTTTAATGTCACAGAAATTTCGTATATACACTTTCAAAAAAACCATTGCTTTAACGAGAGTTAATTCGATTGCCATTTTCTTTTTGTGTGCGCGTGTTATTTATGATTTGTGAATGACAGAATGAAACATTAAAAAAAGGGATATAACTATAACGTGATTTAAATGTTCTCTATAATGGGAAACCATCCAGTGACGTTTACTGTATATCCAGTGGAGATTTGCGATCGTACACCTTTCGTCACAAAGACAAAAGACAACCTGGAACCTCCTCTGTGGAGGTTTTACATTTGGATCCTGAAGGAAACTTGTTCTTTGTGTGTGTGTGTGTGTCTTAGGGAGTAGTGACTCATCTCTCGAGAACCTGGCTTTTACAGTTGTCCAGAATAAACAACGCGTCCAAGACTAACACGGTGGGGTGACATGAATTCATGAGTGACGCATACTGCATGAACTTAAGGAGTGGACCTTCGTGGCGAGTGGTGAGGGTGAGGTGTTTGTGGGTGGGTGAGTGACACCACCGTTGACCACAACGCTGGCATTAGGGAGTTGCGTTGTGTGAGGGGGGGATGAGTGGCACCAGCGTTGACCGCAACGCTGGTATGAGTGAGTTGCGTGGAGGTGTGTGAGCGGAGTGAGTGGCGCTAACTTTGATAGCAACGCTGGCATGAGGGAGATGCGTGGAGATGTGCGAGGGAAGTGAGTGGCACCAGCGTTGACCGCACCACTGGTATGAAGGAGGGCGTGGCGGGAGGAAGGAGTGTGGCAGATAGTATAATAACGGGGGTAGTGAGGCGTGATGGCTGCTGGGGTGGGCGGCGGCGCGGGGGACACACGGCCACCTGGGGGAGGAGGCGAGGCGCGCTCCTATGGGAGCGGTGCTGTGATGGGTGCACCCAGGAGGACACCGCCGCCAGAGGTGAGGGAAGGAGCCCGCTCTCTCTCTCTCTCTCGGCTGTGAGTTGTGTGAATGGGTCAGCCTGGCTTGTGGGAGCTTAGGGGGTGTGCAAGTGAAACATATTTTTTTTTTCTTTATGTTGTTAATGTGTGAAACAGCGAGTGTGGGACACTTGGCTACGATGCCAGACGTGACACGAAGGGGAGTGGGACGAGACGTGTAGTGGGGAGGTAGGTAAGGGATGATGATGTTGTTGTCGTTATGAAACTGAAGCACAAAGAGGAAGAGAAGGAAAGCGGATTCGTGTTCACCACACCGTAGGGAGGAGGTGATGGACATATGCTAAGAAGGACTTCACTCGTTATACGATGATGTCAGTCAGTAGACAAGGGAGAGACCCTCAGTATGCAGATATTTTAGGGGACGACTTTTATCCATACATTGGTGGATAGATGACCTCGGTAGCTTTGATGACCTCGGTAGCGTTGCTCCTGATGTGCAGACCTCCTCGACCTGCCGTGGTTTTGGGGTTATAACTCCCAGATGTCCTACGGTTGTAACCCTCTGACTTCCTGGGGGTTGTAACCTCCCCCGACGACTTTCTGGGGTTGTAATCTCCGATCTCCTGGGTTAAAAAAAGAACTCTGACAGGGTTGAAACCTCTTGCCTCGTAGGGTGAACCCTTTTTGCTTATGAATTTTGCTTGTCTGCCTTGTGTACCCCTTATCGTTTAGCCTTTTGTCTGTAACCCTCTCGTTTGCCCTATAGTTCCTTGTTGAAGAACAGCCCCTCCCCTCTCTCTCAGCACCTCTTTTAACGAGACCCTCCCATTGCCTTTCATCATAATCACTTGATCTTTTTCTGAAAAAAGAATGGTACACGTTTGTTCAGATCTAATGAGCCAGTGAGAGAAAACACTTCATGTTTGTGCTCAGGAAAAAAAAAAGAATAGGCAAGCTTGGTTTTGCATGGATGTCCTTATTTGAATAATAATCGAAGGAGCTGTTGGGACGAGAGGGTGAAAACGTCTCTTGTAGCAGCATCAAATGAAGGGAATTTTGAAGTCCCCCTTTTAAGATTTTTTTAAGTCCCGCTTTTAAAGTTAGCGTCGGAATTGCAGCATCAGCTAATACTGAATTCACGTCTCTGGTATCAACGCCACCTGAATGGGAACTTTCAAATTCTTCATCGGGACAGTAATTGAGCAGATTGGTGAGAACTGGTGGTTTTAAGATGCAATAAAAGAAAACCACACGTGCGTGAAGGGGAAAAATAGAGGTAAGACATACCTACAGAAGCAGCCAGCGTGCTAAGAGACCTTGAGGCCTTGTGAAAATTCCTCTGGGAGAGGCAATTGCTCAAGGACTTGTCTTGTTTAATGGAGGGACTTGTGTGTGTGTGAGAGAGAGAGAGAGAGAGAGAGAGAGAGAGAGAGAGAGAGAGAGAGAGAGAGAGAGAGAGAGAGAGAGAGAGAGAGAGAGTTTAACGGTCTGAGGAGGAGGAGGAGGAGGAGGACCAGCGTCAGGTATGGTGGCCTCCTATGGTGAACAGTGGGGGACAAGGGCTTCGCCCTCTCTCTCTCTCTCTCTCTCTCTCTCTCTCTCTCTCTCTCTCTCTCTCTGAGGATGGCCAGGTAGACGGGCACCTTACCAAACACCGTCATCCGCAACGGTTCACCTTATATAGCGACCAGGTCCTTCCGTGGCGCCAGGCGACGACGGTGCCTCGTCTCAGCGGGCAGTAGCCCCCGGAAAACCCAGCAACCCACACAGCCCCAAGGGTTCTGGCCTAGTTCCTCCTTCAGGAGATACCGTAGCCCACCTCCTCCCTTAAGGCCGACCCCATAGTATAGCTCAAGACGCTAAAACCTAATTATACGAAGCCGTTCATTATTTTGCCATGCCATCCTTGAAGTCGCTACGACAGAATCATCGTGACTCACTCACGCCCTGTTACGAAAACGAAGCCTAAGGGATCGTGGAAGGGACGGATACCAGGTGAAGTGATGGTCCGCGATGAGGTTTAGCATACAACTACTGTCCTAATCTAATTGAGATACAAACGTTAGAGTTAAGCACAGAAAGTCCCCTCTCCTCTACCCCACACCCACCACTCCCTCCAGCACACCAGCCGGCAGGAGTAAAAGCAAAGATTTGAGCACAGTATAGTATATAGATGGTGTACTACTACGGGAATTTTGTAGGAAAGTGCGATTTGGAATATTACCCAAATCTGATGCCAATTCGGAAAAATAGTTTTGGGAGGAGAGTATAAAACATCTGAGAATTAAAGAGTTTGAAATTGTGCTGTTAACGAGTTGTTTATTATATGTCTTCCCCTCTTAAACGTGGCTAATTACTGACAGCTAATGTCGTTAAAATTGTTTGATCATCCTTGATTCGAAGGTGTTGGTATTTTCCTACACTGACAACGTCGGTGGATGTTGTTCATTTCGATGCCTTACAAC
>NC_092246.1:18831528-18839028 GCF_036320965.1 Panulirus ornatus
TATATGCCAGGTCTCAGAATAGAGGGGTGGGTTCAGGGATCCTTATAGCTAGTATATAGATTCAAGCACAGTATAGACTGGTTCAGTACCCGTATATATATATATTGACAAGTGTGATGTACGGGTCAGGTTACAGCATCGTTGGTGGGGTTTGAGTATTATTGGTATTGCAGTGTGGGGACGATTTCTATTGCTGGGGGACTTGTGCTGTATAAGTCCCCACCTTCAGCACTCCCCAAACTTGCCGAGCCAGAGCAGGTGTCAGCAGGTGTCAGCAATTGTTGGCTTTCCCAAGGGTAGGTGTCAGCGTTTGTTAGCTCCCCAGGGTAGGTGTCAGCGTTTGTTATCTCCCTCAGAGGTAGGTGTCAGCGTTTGTTGGCGTCCCCAGGGGTAGGTGTCAGCGTTTGTTAGCTCCCCAGGGGTAGGTGTCAGCAGCATGTCGCTCCCCCCCCTAGGATAGGTGTCAGCAGCTAGTTGCTTCCCCCAGGGGGTAGGTGTCAGCAGTACCTTCCCCTGGAAGAGGCGGGGTTGGGTGTTAGTGGGAAGGGGAGTGAGGGTAAATGCAGAGCGCTTTGGGGGGTAACATTATAGCAGTGGGCAGTGGTGCAACAGACTCTCCCGCCCCGCCCCGGCTGGGGACCTGGGATAGTGGGGAGACACGATGGGACGGGTGGGATGGAATACGATTCCATCAGGGAGGGACGGGCTGTGGTGATGGGGCGGGGGAGGAGGTGGTGTTGGAAGGAGGAGGAGGTGGTGTTGGAAAGCGACGCCAGTGACAACACTTTGAGTCGAACGTGTTAACGAAATGGTTCTTATGTACCGGTGATGATATGCAAACGTTCGTTGGGTTAGATGTGGGAAAATTAACGTACTTACGTGTGTTATGATGTTGATCTGTAAGATTAATTTACGTTAGATAAGGATAAATTACCATGCATAATTTATGTATGGCAAATGCCTTCATTATGAAGACGTATTTGCTCTCATAACATCTTGACTTCTTGCATGTACGGGTTTAATATTGATGTTTGTATGTGTATAATCCAAGATGGAGAAGTCTCTTGGAAATGGGTTGTTTCGTGATTTATCAACCATAATGGAGCTGTTTTATGGTCTGTGAATCATACGTCCGACAATGCAGTTCAAACCACTGCTGCCGCGAACGGTGGGGGTGGTGTTGTCGTACTGCACGCACGCCAGACGACATGGAAGTGTCATGTTTCTTGGTAACTCTTGGACTCATGTCCCGTTAGAGCGTTGGCCAGATGCCGTGACGCAACAGAGGGGGGGACAGCAACTCCCCTTACTCAGTCTCAAAGTCGCATGACGTCATGCGCTTCCCCTCACACTCCACCCTAGCCACCCTAACTCATTTTCTTCGTAACTTAACAGCTGCTCTTACTCTCATTCCAACTAACACCACCGAAGTACGTAACTTTAAAACTAAATTGTTTAGTCTTCTACGTTAGTTATACTAAACTAGAACCATAAATATGAATTGCGGGTGATAAAAGAGTAGGGTGAAGAAGTACAGGGAGGGACGTAATGAAAGTATTCAGATGAATTATTAAAGAAAACGTGTTTAGGATTGGTCGATGCAATACTTGCAACCCCCATGTTCTGTCTTAATTACCGTAGACTTAACCATTTATTATTCCCACAATGGTATACATATTTGGTCGTTATTTTATAGTACATTTAGTGTACTTTGTGTACTTAGCCGTGTCAAGGGCCGTGCAAATATTTGTACACAAGGACGCAAAACAGAAGCTGAAATCTTACGAATATTCAGAAGATGTGCGTTACATATATAGTCTTTGTGGGGGCTCTGAGGGGGAGGTGATAATGGCCCTGTTATAAGGGCGTAGAGGCCGGGTTTCTCGTCGGAGTAAGGAGTCCTTTTATGTCCTTTGGGGTGTGTGTGTGTGTGTGTCTCAGGTGTTTACTAGCCGACCAAGCTGGCATGGGAGTGGATGGCCTTGCAGGTGAGATTTGTAGACCGACACGAAGGGGATGATTCCATGTGAGGACTGCCGTCGGACATCGGAGCCGCGTCATCTGCAAAGAGCAACTGCTTTCCCTCCCACAGGCCATGTGAGGATGGCGTGGTGATTCCCAGCGGAGGAGGAGGAGGAGGAGGAGGAGGGTTGGGGGATGATAGTGTTATCAGTGTCTAGCTGAATCACGCTGGACGTCAGACATGTTGGCGTGGATGAATATATCAGCGAAGATTACCTTCTCTGGTAAGGTAAGGTTAGGCGAACACTACCTCTCGGACATGTTAATATGGTTGTGTGTTTGTGTGGGTGAGGAGCCACGTCCTCCTATCTTCTCCGCAGATAGATTTACACCGATTTCTCCCGGAGTATCTTGGATTATATTGGATTACCTGAAGGTGATCGAACGAGAAGTAATCTCGAGTTATATTAGGTTGACCTGGACTTGTCTGGGTTTATCTGGGATTATCTGAGTGTGTGTGTAATCCCCCAGATTTACCTGTGACCACTTATGCACTACTTCGACCTGTAGGGGGCGACATTTAAGGACCTCGAACCATCTGGGATGACATGATAACGTATAGCATTATCTGAGGGCATTCGGAAGCCCGTGGGACTCTATTTGTTTTGCTTATCTGGGATCGTTTGGGTACTTATAGGGACCTGACATTCTTGGGAACTATATGGGAATGTTTAGAAATTACGTGGCACTCTTGGGATCTACCTGGGACCATTTCAGAACTAGCTGGCGCTCTTGGGATTTACCTAATCCCGTCAGGGACCTACCTAGGGGTCTGAAGAGGTCCCTTGGGATCTTGGGATCTACCTTAGGGACGTACCTGGGAGTCTGACATTGCCTGGGGACCATTAGGGACTCACCTGGTGGAATACAGAGGATGGGGGCTGGCCTCACAACACATCAGCCTGGAGAGAGAGAGAGAGAGAGAGAGAGAGAGAGAGAGAGAGAGAGAGAGAGAGAGAGAGAGAGAGAGAGAGAGAGAGAGAGCTATTGTGATCTTGGCGTCATGCAATCTGTGGGAAGCGAGCAGATTAAACTCTGATGCCAGACAGACACCCACCACTTACTGGGATTAGAGTCTGGACAAACGTCCCATTTGTAAATGGGGAAAAAGAAGGAAGAGGAGGAGAGGTGAGGAATGGGTGTGGGGGGAATGGGATTATCATTCGTTGGATGTTACTTTAGGAATGGGATATGGAGGAATGTAATTTGTGTAATGGGTTTAGCGGTGACGATACAGAGGAAGAAAAACGAAATGGGAGAATTTAGTCTCGAGTTTTTAAGGTCAATTATGAAATAGGTAAAATCAGTGAAGGAAAAAAATAGTAGGGCTGCACTTGACCATCTGAATTGGAATTGCTTGAGCGTGGAATCCGATCCTGTATTACAAGATGCTCTTGTTGTTGCTGTGCTGGTTATTAGTAATCATTTTTTTCTGTTGACTGATTTGAATCTAGATGGGTTTCGATCAGGGAAGTTTTGCGTGTGTGTGTGTGTGTGTGTGTTTGTGTATGTGTGTGTGTGTGTTTGTGTGGCGTTAGCTGGGTACACAGTGTCGATTTAGGGCAACACTTGCGAAGAATGTCTCCCTTCTCTGAGGCGAGATGGAGGGGTAGGGGTAAGGTTCGGGGCGGGGGGGTGAACCCAAGTTATGCAGGAACGTAAGTATATTGTTATATATATATTTTTTTTTTACTTGGGGTTGGTGTGGGGGTTTTAAGGAGGGGGAGTTGGTAGGGGTGGAGGGAGATGGTGGTTGTTGTGGTGAGTGGCAAGTGACAGACGTGTTGGCGGAGATAAGTAGCGGGATGATGGAGTGAGTGTGAGACGAGAGAGAGAGAGAGAGAGAGAGAGAGAGAGAGAGAGAGAGAGGAACGTGGTGCGTGAGCCACGGACGGACGTGTACGTGTGGCAAGGAAAAAAGAGATGGTGTCAACTGAATAGGATGCATCTCCCTCCCTTGCCTCGGCTTACACACACACACACACGCACACACACACACACACACACACACACACACACACACACACACACACACACACACACACACACACACACACACACACACCGCAAGGGAAGTGACAGCTCCCTTTTTTTTAGTATATATAAATGGATAATTACCCCCCCCCCCCACTTTCTGTATAAACAAAAGGTGTATGTGTGTATGTAGGGCGGGACTTTCACCCCACACACACACACAGTTTGCTGTTCGTAGCATTGTTTTGCCTCCTCGACCAGAGGCGAGCTGGTCGCTCTGCTTCGCTGTGCCTGTGTGACACAGCCGGGGCTATTGTCTACATACCTCTGGACGCTGTGTAGCAGCCGTGTAGCAGCCAACAGCAGGTTATGATGCGAGGTTGGCGCATGGCTAGACACAATCGGTACAATACATGACATATTGTGGCCAGCCGAGGTTAAGGAGGAATAGGGTGATGATGATGTAGATGTGAGGTGTTATACTGTGGGTCTGTCATTCGCCCAGTGTGGTTGATGTGGTCTTGAAGAGGCCCCTGTCTCTCAAATATGGTTGATGCTCAATGTGGTTGATTAGGCTGGTCGTATGGTTGGCAGCTTGGCTATTGAAGTCTAATTGATCTTTATAACTTGGTTGATGAAGTCTAACTGATGTGTACAGCTTGGTTGATGAAGTCTAACTGATGTGTACAGCTTGGTTGATGAAGTCTAACTGATGTGTACTGCTTGGTTGATGAAGTCTAGCTGATGTGTACAGCTTGGTTGATGAAGTTTAATTGATGTGTACAGCTTGGTTGATGAAGTTTAATTGATGTGTACAGCTTGGTTGATGAAGTTTAATTGATGTGTACAGCTTGGTTGATGAAGTTTAATTGATGTGTACAGCTTGGTTGATGAAGTTTAATTGATGTGTACAGCTTGGTTGATGAAGTTTAATTGATGTGTACAGCTTGGTTGATGAAGTTTAATTGATGTGTACAGCTTGGTTGATGAAGCCTAACTGATGTGTACAGCTTGGTTGATGAAGCCTAACTGATGTGTACAGCTTGGTTGATGAAGTCTAACTGATGTGTACAGCTTGGTTGATGAAGTCTGACTGATGTGTACAGCTTCGTAGATGGAGTCTACTTGTTGAAGCAAAGTGGAGTGAGTTGAGTGTACAGGGGGAGGGGATGTGGAAGATACGAAAACATGCACTTGTGGAAGGAGTTGAGTGTTCTGCTGATGCACTTGGTGAGGGGAAGAGGAGTCCAAACGAAGACGTAGGGGTAGAAGGAAGAAGTTCAGACATGCCCTTGTAAGAGAACAGGGAGACATAAGTGAGAGTCCAGACATGCACTTACCATTGGACAGGACATAAGAAAGTCCAAACATGCACTTACCAGAGAACAGGGGGACATAAGTGAGAGCCCAAACATACACTTGTTAGAGAACAGGACATAAGTGTGAGTCCAGACATGCACTTGCTAGAGAACAGATCATAAGTGTGAGTCCAAACATGCACTTGAACAGTGACCTCGCCTCAATGCTACTGTTTGTTTACGCTTAACATATTTAGTGTGTTTTTTTTTCCTCTCCCTGCAAGAACTTTGGCTTGATGACAGCATGTGTTGTGGTAAGTAATGAACACTAGGAAGAGAGAGAGAGAGAGAGAGAGAGAGAGAGAGAGAGAGAGAGAGAGAGAGAGAGAGAGAGAGAGAGAGAGAGAGAGAGAGAGGAAGAACAGATGGCTAAAGAGAGGGAGAGATGGAGGAGAATAGCAGAGCGAGTGGAAGTAACAGAAGGTGAATGGATGGAGGTAAATGAGTGAATCGATAGACGGAGGGAAAGAATTAAAGTGAGAAATAAAGAAAGGAAGTGAATGAGATAAATATGGATGAGAGGCTGGTAAACGACGGAAGGAGCAGGAGCGAAAGATGGATAGACGTGAATAGACCATAGGACAGGGAATAAAGTGGCCGGCCATGATGGATTATTTTGGCTCGTGAACCATATCCTGAGTTAGGCTGAGGGGTAAGGAACGGGTCTTAGGTAACGCTAAGGGAAGGCTGGGGAAAGGGAAGGTCCTAGGTAAGGCTGGAGAAAGGGAGGAACCTGGGTAAGGCTGAGGGAAGGAAAGGTCCTGGGAAAGTCTGGAAGGAAGAAGGGATTAGTTTTGAGTTTTCCCGCCAGAGCGGCTGGTCTATGGGTAACACAGTTACGAATATTGATTCCAGATGAAATTCAAAACTCCAGTGACATAACTAAAAAGGCAAGACTCTGTCTCAAGGGGTTTTGCTTTGAAATCAAGTGGTTCGAAACCATCCGAAACCAACGTGAAGCATCGGATAGCTGGTGAACACATGTAGCGCAGATTGACGCTAGAAGGGGGCCGATCGGTCGCTGGTTATGGGAGCGAGGGTGGGGCGTCTAGCATCTGGTGCCGAGTTACAACACAATAATTGCATTTCGAGCAGCTCCCTGCAGTAGCGCGGTTGGCGACGAGGGGTGTGTGTGGGGGAGGATGTTCCGAGTGTCGCATTGTGCCGAGCGCGCGCCGTTCGAGTCGGGCGGAGCTTGGCAAGTCGAAGCCTCATGGAGGGGGGGTTTCGATGCTTCGATACTCAGTATTTTCTTTTCGTACATGAACCATATTTTCATCTCTGACGGAGGAGAGTGAGTTGGTCTTGTGTATCACCATAGTGGTATTTGATCGTGAGGCTAGGATTAATGAGGAGGGAATATATGAAGGCCTTTCCCTCCCCCAGTGTCTTTAGGGAAGAAAGATTAATTAGGTTTTCATTACCAGTGGTCCCCCCCCGTCTTTTATGAATATCGGTGATGAATATTGTAGTGCATGATGTGGAGGAGGCATTGTTCAATATGTATTCTTGACTCCGTTGTGTTATAATGCGTTGTTCATGGGGGTGCTTGCATGAATGTTTTCATGGGAGAGGGGATAAACTTGGCTTGTATAAAGGGATGTAATTTAATATACGTGAGGGGAGGGCTTTTGCCTGTATTGTGTGTGTGTGTGTGTGTGTGTGTGTGTGTGTGTGTGTGTGTGTGTGTGTGTGTGTGTGTGTGTGTGTGTGTTCCGGTTAGAATGTTTTACACTCGCTTTGTCATGTCTCTTAACCTTGTATATAAGTATGTACCATGTCTTTACTCTGTATATATATATATATATATATATATATATATATATATATATATATATATATATATATATATATATATATATATATATATATTATCCCTGGGGATAGGGGAGAAAGAATACTTCCCACGTATTCCCTGCGTGTCGTAGAAGGCGACTAAAAGGGAAGGGAGCGGGGGTCTGGAAATCCTCCCCTCTCGTTTTTTTTTTTTTTTTTTAATTTTCCAAAAGAAGGAACAGAGAAGAGGTCCAGGTGAGGATATTCCCTCAAAGGCCCAGTCCTCTGTTCTTAACGCTACCTCGCTATCGCGGGAAATAGCGAATAGTATAAAAAAGAAAAAATATATATATATATATATATAGTACGG
>NC_092246.1:18844028-18861528 GCF_036320965.1 Panulirus ornatus
AGAGAGTAGAGAGAGAGTGGATCTTCAGGTGCGGCGAAAGGGAGAGTAAAGAGTGGAAGTCTCGTTGCGGAAGACGAGGGTTTGGTCAGACGGGGAAGGGGAGATGATGAAGGCATGGGAGCCGCTCTGGATGACGGCCAGTACGTGCCAACACCCATGCTAGGTGGAGGGAACGTGGGACCCTCCTGCGTTTTGCTGAGATAAACTGGGACTGGCTGTGTTAATATGGGAGGTTCTCCTACGTTTGACGAAGATAACCTGGGAGTGGCTGTGTTATAGTCATCACCCCATGCATGGTGAAGATCCTGTTAGACCTCCTGTGTTAAATGGGGACTATGTGTGCTTGGATGAGATTTCTTACAACCAGCTGCATAAACCAAGGCCACCTGTGTGGCGGACGGGACGTTGGGCTACCTGTACCACCTGTGACCCCGTGGGATCTTTGGGGGACTTCGTGGGACCAAGGGTAGTATCTGTATCTCTACAGACCAAGTGGTACCAGCTGTGGTATGTTTATCTCTTGGGACTAATATGGAACCAGGTGTGGTGCTTGTATACCACGTGCGACCAGGTGTGGTATGTGTCGCTATGGTTGTTGATGAGGCAAGTCATCAAATGCACCAAGTGTGCTGCTGATGTTTCCCATGCAAGAGCTTCGAGTCCCGTCGATGACCAGTTGTGCGAGACACTGCCAGTGTTGTGCTGGCGGAGTTGTTGATGCCGACCGACCAGAGGTGACGACATGAAGCCTCAGTGAGTAACATGACGTGCCATGACTCTCCAGGTAGACTTAAGCCACGTCTGACCCATGCAAATAAACTCGTCATGGACCATTAGACCTGCTGTCTGTCCCTCTCTTCTCTCCCCCATGGACTCCCATGACCCCTCTCTATCCCGCCTGAACTCCCACCTCCCACCACCCACAGATGTTCATGTTGATATTTCCTGCTGATGACGCCGGGGGTTGAGGGATGAGGAGAGGAGGTGTGGAGTGTGGGGTGTGGGGAGTCGTTGCTTCCTTAGGTTCCCCAAGCCATACCACCTGTTTCTCCTATTTTTTTTCTTTTCGACCTTTTTTTTGTGTTTGTGTTTTAGTGTGGGGGGTCCCTTCTCGTCGTCCATGCTTAAACCTGAGTTTTACCTCCCTTCCTTCACACCTGGGGAACTTTGACGGTCCACCTTCCCACTCCACTGGCCCCCACGCTCCCTCCACTTCGACGCTGGGCTGAAGGTCCCCCTCCGTCAGGCGAACTGTATTCGTATCGGTGCCTGACGATGTCTGCCATAGCCCTCCCAAGTGCAGGGTCACAGAAAAGATAATAAAAGAAGAACACATGAGCTCCAGATGCGTTTCTCGCCAACACCTCAGCTGATGAATCGCCCCGCGAGTGGACGGTTCCCGCCATTAAAATGTCGCTTTATTGAATTAAACGACCGAATCTGAGTCAACGTACAGATACCATCTGGCTAGACCACAAGCACTTTTAAAGGGCATTTTTAGTGCCAGAATCTCTGTCTCTCTGATAATGACACGCAGACGTTTTTTGGGGTTTTTTTTTTTGTTTATTATTGAAGGATGGAGATGTTAATGTTTGACGTTGCGTGGATGGATATGACATATTGTTCCCTTCCGCCGACGATACGGAGAAGAAAAAGGAAATAAAGAAATATCATCATGTGATTAAGAGAAAATTAATAGAATAAAAAGGTTGATTGATATGTTCGTGTGTTATATGAATTACGTTGGCATTGTTCTTTTGTTAATGAAATACTTGACTCCCTGATTCGTATTATTTCCGAAGGATTTTATTATTTTTTGTATTTTTCTTTTTTCTTGTTTAGCTGTGATCTTCATTCTGAAATTAGCTTAGAAGATGGCGTGTGTGTGTGTGTGTGTGTGTGTGTGTGTGTGTGTGTATGTGTGTGTGTGTGTGTGTATGTGATTGTTGACCACGTCTTCCCTTGGGACTCGTATTTCTGACCGTGTCTGTCCTCCTCACTGCCACACCACACCACACCTTAGGTTTCCACGAAGGGAAAAAATCCTGTTTTAGTATCTTATAGCATCTATAGCATTCTATATATATATATATATATATATATATATATATATATATATATATATATATATATATATATATATATATATATATATATATATATATAAGAAAGACTCCTTTTCGTTGTATACTTCTCTATATTTTTTTGTGGTCCTTAATGGACGCTGTATATTTGTATGGCTGATTTTGATATTTTTTTTCAAAATCTCCGACACACAAAGAGGATAGATGGTTACTGTCGTGCTCTCTCTCTCTCTCTCTCTCTCTCTCTCTCTCTCTCTCTCTCTCTCTCTCTCTCTCTCTCTCTCTCTCTCTCTCTCTCGCACCTCTTCCTCCCCAATGCCACATCTTCCCCCTCCTCCCCAAACACACACACAAGGGCCTGGCCAGCATGACACTGTCTGCCCTTCTGAAAGATGATCTCACTCGACTCCCCCCCCATCACCTCCCCCCATCACCTCCCCCCCCCCACACACACACACCTTGAAGAAATAAACGGATGAATACGTAAATAAATGAAATCACTTGCCAACCTAACTACGAAATAGATGGTTTACAATCAGGCGAATCTGATCGTTCCGATATGTTTTCATTCGTTACTGATTGCATCCTGAACCCCCCCTTGGAGAGAGAGAGAGAGAGAGAGAGAGAGAGAGAGAGAGAGAGAGAGAGAGAGAGAGAGAGAGAGAGCAGGAAGCAGTGTTGCCACGTGCAGGTTACTACGCTCTGCTCTGGCCGTTCAACACAGCTGGGTTAGGTCGGCGCTTTTCCAGGCAAGTCTGGGCGTATTGATGATGAGGCCAGACCTTGAGTACATTGATCACTTGTCGTTGTATTGGAGACGCTGACGAAGCCTTCTCGTTACACTGTGTGGTTATCGGGCCTCAGTGATGAGGCTAATGTGGTGTGTGGTGGTGGTGGTGGTGGTGTGTGTGTGTGTGTGTGATGAGGCTAATTGTGGTGGTGGTGAGGCTAATTGTGGTGGTGTGGTGAGGCTAATTGTGGTGGTGGTGAGGCTAATTGTGGTGGTGGTAGTGGTGATGAGGCTAATTGTAGTGGTGGTGAGGCTAATTGTGGTGGTGGTGCGACTAATTGTGGTGGTGGTAGTGGTGATGAGGCTAATTGTGGTGGTGGTAATGGTGGTGAGGCTAATTGAGGTGGTGATGGTGGTGGTGTATGTGTGTGTGTGTAGTGAGGAGCCAGGCTCAAGGAGGTTTGCTGGCGTAGGTCAAGGCGGGCGACCGAGGCTGCCGTATCCCGCCTGCATCATCCCCTTACTGACTGACTGACCGACCACCACCACCGCCAGTACTCAGCCTTGCCCATCACACACACACACACACACACACACACCTCTGGTACCGCACCTTCCCCTCAGTCCACCCACGCACACATGAGAGCTCATTTCCCTACAGGGATATCAACAGGATTGCCCTTGAACGTGCAAAGGGAGGAGGTGGGGATGGACCTCTCTCTCTCTCTCTCTCTCTCTCTCTCTCTCTCTCTCTCTCTCTCTCTCTCTCTCTCTCTCTCTCTCTCTCTCTCTCTCTCTCTCTCTCTCTCTCTCTCTCTCTCTCTCTCTCGTGCAAGTGGTGGTTAGGTCATGATGTTCGATAGTGACCGTTAGCCCGCCACACGCCAAGACCTTGCGTAGCAGCAGCGAACACACCTTCCCCCTCCGCCCGTGCCCTTCCCAGCTAGCTGTCAGCCCGTGTAGACTTAATAATCAGCCTGGGTGAACGCTAGTGTGTCGCAGGGATGTCGTAGAACTTCTCTTCAGTCTCTCCTCACGCACGAGGAAAAACTCGGGGGGAAGAAAGGATCATTTCATACTGTTCTTGTAAGCGGACGAGAGAGAGAGAGAGAGAGAGTATTTGTTCTTGTCGTATCTGCGTTTGTGCGGGTAGTAAGGGGTTGTAGTTGTTGGTCTTGCCAAGTACCGACGCCTGTGGGGGGTCGTGTCAGCCAGGACTAGGCCGGCCCAAGGCGTCCTTGTAGGCCCTGGTACACGCTCTAGTAAGCCACACACCTCCTCCCTTCCCTTCCCTCCCTCCCTCTCCCCTGTAGGAGCGGTGAGAGCCCGCCCACTCAGTCACCTCCACCCAACGCACTCATTTAAGTAGCCCCCACCCAACACGCTCATTAAGTATCCCACCCAACACACTCATTCATTGGCACCCCTCCCTACTATCCTTTTTTTTTCTCCCCTTCTTCATCACACACCTGCACCACACCCCATCTCCCTTAGAGAGAGAGAGAGAGAGAGAGAGAGAGAGAGAGAGAGAGAGAGAGAGAGAGAGGGAGAGAGAGAGAGAGAGAGAGAGAGAGAGAGAGAGAGAGAGAGAGAGAGAGAGAGAGAGAGAGAGAGAGAGAGGGGGGGATCGCGATGGCGTAGGAGGTTTGGTTACGACGGTTCTCGTTATCGCTGTGGTTCTTGATGGCCCTTATATGGGAGGACCACAGTGGCGATAATGCTCTGCATGCGCGAGTTTAGGGAGATTAGATGAATGGCGGCAATTGGCCGGCAGCTCGGATGATCGGGCCGAGGCCGGCGTCGCAAAATGGGTCATTCGCGCGTAAAATGGTAGGATGAAGAACTCTGTGGACGTGTGTGTGGTGTGTGTGTGTGTGTGTGTGTGACTTAGAAAATGGTGAACAGTGAATCATACTTGTGAGTCCTGGAATTTTGAGACACCATCCTGAGCTCCCACGGTGTTTCCAGCCCACCAGAGACTGGAAACGTATTGGGACGGTGCCAGAAACGGAGGATGGGCGGGTGGGCGGCCAAGGAGAGTGGGGTGGGGTGGTGGCAGGGCAAGATAAGGACCCGGTGTTGTTAATTATAACTGACGCTGTCATCACACCGCCTCCAGACACACCCGACACTAATCTGAGACTACGTCTGGTTGGTCAGGGGACCTAACCTAACCGGTCTGGTCGATCGGGAGACCTTCCATCCTGGTTGACCAGCGGACCTTCCAGTCTGGTTGATCACGCCGCCCGAACGAACGGGCCCCCGCCCCCTGACAAGCACCCCAGCAGGAGAACGAGATAGGAAGGAAGACCTCCGTAGGTAAGAACGAGATGGAAGAGACTTGAGTTGGGGGACGTGCGAAGATGAGAAGTTAGAGAGTGAGGGAAATAAACTGGAGTCATTAGGGAAGTAGGAGGTTACAGACAAAGGGAAGACCCTGATGATATAATAGGATGATAAGGGAAAGCCCGTGGCTGCGATCGAGGGACGTCCCGACGACGCCGCTGAAGGGCAGGAGGATGAGTCTCAAGGTCTGGTACATCTCCCTACTATTAAGGTTCATGTAGAAAGCACAAGGCAGGCATTGTGTCTGTGATGAGGAGATACACTCGTTGGACACGTCAGGATGGAAATGAGGCCACATTCCTTACTCTGTCTACGCTGCCCCTCTCCTCCAACCTATCCCAGGGCTATGCTTCCCCAAACCCATTTGATCCCGCCTTATCCTTGTCCTTATGGAGCCCCTCATACGTAAGGGTTCCTTCTTCCTTTCGGACCCTCAGTTACGGATCTTGTCCTCCAATCTGGGCTCCACTCCTCGGGAAACCGAGACGCCCATGCGCAAGGAGAGAGAGAGAGGAGAGAGGGAGAGAGAAAGAGAGAGAGAGAGAGAGAGAGAGAGAGAGAGAGAGAGAGAGAGAGAGAGAGAGAGAGAGAGAGAGAGAATATCAAGGCTATACAACTAAAGCCGTAATCACCAGCAGCAACACTGACTATTGCAAGGAAAAAAATAGAATAATATTCTCTATTATGTTCGACTCCAACTGTCACCATCCCTGACCATCACACACAGACTTACCCTGAGCCCCACGTCCTGTGTGCTGCTCACGTAACGCATGCACAGCCACCCTTCCACACTCGCAGATAACGAACTAAGATTTCAAGAGTCCATTGTAAAATCCTGCAAGGGTGGAGTAAAAGCCGTCTGGTGCTTTTAGGGCTCAGGGTGGGGAGTCGTTTTACCGGTGAGGTAAAACTTCTGACCACAAACTGTAATCCTCTTGTTTCACTCACTCCCAGACCTACCTCCTCCTCCTCCTCCCTCTCCCTCCTCTCCCAGACCTACCTCCTCCTCCTCCCTCCTCTCCCAGACCTACCTCCTCCTCCTCCTCCTCCTCTCCTCTCCCGTCCTCTCCCAGACCTACCTCCTCCTCCCTCTTCTCCCAGACCTACCTCCTCCTCCTCCTCCTCCTCCTCTCCTCTCCCGTCCTCCCCCAAACCTACCTCCTCCTCCTCCTCCTCTTCTCTCCCGTCCTCTCCCAGACCTACCTCCTCCTCCTCCTCCCCCCTCTCCTCTCCCGTCTTAATCTACACACACCCGACATTCCTCTCCCCCTGTCCACATCCCGCAGGCTGTTCCCCATCTTCAACACCTCCTCCGTTCCACCTGCTCTTATCTCCCTGCTCTCGTCCACCCTCACCCAGACCTCTCTTGCTTCAGCCTCCTGCCTCACCAGTTCACCCACTCCCGCTTCCCTCGGCTCCCGGGGACGCCCTTGCTCCCTCTGCCTCTTAAAAGGTACCGGAGACAGAACACACTCTTGCCTGTCATTGCCGGCAGTATAATGCTAAACTGTAGCTTGTAATGCTACTGTTGCCACTACCACTGCTGTGCTACTGCGGCTCTGAGTAGCTCGGAGGGCTAGTGGGACGTAGGAGGCACGTCGGCAACAAGAGATCCCCGGAAGATAAGCGAGGAGAGAAAAAAAATGGTGCCTGGGCCCGACCGACCCTTTAGTTTTACAGGAGGTCACAGAGTCCATTTAGGGAAGCAGCAGCAGCGGCAGTAGTAGTAGTAGCAGCCAAGCCAGTCCAGTCCACCACCCCCAGAGGGTAATGGGCGTCCTTACCCCATTTGCCAACCCCCGTAGGCTCGGTGGGGTTTAGGGGGACGTCCTCCTCTCTCCGTCCCTCCCATCACTTCAGCAGAATCAGTCCAACCCCCACAGAAGCCACTACAGGTCATGCTTGTATGATGTTGGTCTGTCCGCCTCCACAAAACGTTGGTGAGAAGAGTATATGTGGTCGTCTTTGGTATAGTCCCTTCCCCGTCGCCTTCTTACCCAGTTTCATAGCTCGGGCTGCCACTGGTGCGCTGGTGCTTCAAGTATATGTTAATACACTTCATGGGTCTGTATATTACGTACTCCACCTGCCTTGACGCTCAAGCTTGTTTAACATAAGCTGTTCCTGCCATTCGTGAGGGCTTCGCCACAGTTGATGTTCGTGTAAACTGACGGGGATGTGTGTGTATACCTGCCTCATGTACGCGGAGTTCTATGTACATATGCTAATCCCAGCGCATACCGTTCGTAAGCTGAAAGCAAAAACTTGCTCGATGGTTCTTTTTTGTATATATATATTTATGTATTCGTTCGTAACTGGGTAATATTTGTTGGCAATGGAGATGTAGGTTGTGTGCATCGAGAGCAGTGATGAGGTAGTTCCTGATGTTGATAACAGTGACAGATGAGGCAGTGTTGTGCAAATTTTTTTTTTGTGGTGAGGGGGTGTGGGAGAGGCTAGTTTGAAGCTCGTGTGTGTTGTGGTAGGTCCAGTTGTTGGTTAGTGTGTGGTGTTCGGGGATAGTTTTAAGCGAGTGTGTGTGGTGGTAGGGCTAGTTTTAGGCTAGTGTGTGTGGTGGACTCGTTGTAGGTTGGCCTTGGTTGTGCCTTCTATCGTTTCGCCTTGAGGTGGGAGAAAACGGAGAGCCGTCAACAACATACGACTGAAAACAGGCTGGCGGGTGGGGGGTTATGGACAGTTGAAACAACAAACATCAACCACCACCTTACCCAGCGGAGGGAACCAGTCCTACCAGCTGTGGCAGCTATAACCACCACCACAACAACCACAACCATTGTCCCACAACCACCAGGATTGCCAGTCATTACAGTGCAAGCCTACCCAAGCAGCCAGAGTCGTTTACAGTCACAACCCCGTGAATGACTGATTACAAGCCTTAACTACCACCATCACAAAAACGACCATCACAACCATTACAGCAATAGCAGCCATCAGAACCACAACCATACTCTCTGCAGTCGTTCCCCTAACCAAACTCCCCCAGCCCCTAAGAACAACCCAAATTACCACAACCACAATTCACTTCTGCTTCTGGCCACCGCTGCTACGGCTACACGATAATACTACAACCTCCACAACCTTGACACCGTAGAGGCAGGTGGCTCGTCCACCCCCCTTCCTGGAGAGGGAGGGGCGGGTGGAGGGTTCCACGAACCAACAATGGATGGAGAGGGACAAAAGACCCAGCTACGGATCGGAAGCTCAAAGTCACTGGAGCTCAGACGAGGAGAAGTCGCTGGCATCAATATGGTATAGAGGGAGGTCGAGTGCTACGCTGTAGGGACGTAAAGAAGAGAGAGTGCGTGTGCGTGCGTGTCCCTCCCTCTCTCACCCTCACTCCCTCCCTACCTACCTACCTTCCGTGCAGAGGCCAGAGGGAATGATGCTCCCTCTGTACAATACAGAGGGAAGGAGGACACACCAGGACTAACCATCTAACAATATCAAAAGGGAAGGGTTTTTGTGAGGTGACCCAGTTAGATTATAGGGTGGGTAGGTAGACGACGGCGATTCCATCCATGGGAGAGAATGATTCAATGACGTTTAGAAGAAATATAAGAGTAAAAGAGAGAGTAAAGGGTTGAAGAGTAAGAGTAAAGGGTTGAAGAGTAAGAGTAAAGGGTTAGAGTAAGGGGTTAGAGAGTAAGAGGAAAGGGTTAAAGAGTAAAGGGTTTAAGACTAAGAGAGAAAGGGGTTTAAGAGTAAGAGGGAAAGGGTGTCTTGTAAGAGCAAGGGGTTAGAGAGTAAAAGGGAAAGGGTCAAAGAGTAAGAGTAAGAGGGTTAAAGAGTAAGAGGGTAAGAGCGTTGCCATACGTTGGGCCACGAAATGATTATCTGTATCGGGTGGGAAGAGTTAGTTCCTCGTTAGGCCCGCCCTATGGCAATAGGGTAGGTGTGTGTGTGTGTGTGTGTGTGTGTGTGTGTGTGTGTGTGTGTGTGTGTGTGTGTGTGTGTGGGGTGGATGGGTCTACTCAACCTTGCCCGGGCAGGTTCAGTGAATAACAGAGGCTCGTGGGACCACGATGAATGAGATGAGCACACACACACACACACACACACACACACACACACACACACACACACACAGACGACCCTCTGTTTTTGTCTGCGTGTAATGAGACCTGTTATGACAGACGAAATGAGAGGAACATTTCTCTTCCGTGGACGAAGGATGGCCATCCTGTTCCCCCCCCCCCCCCCCCCCAGTGGCAAGGGGAGGGAACATAACATCAGGGGAGGGAACGCGGCGGAGTGGGAGGGAACGCGGCGGAGTGGGAGGGAACGCGGCGGAGTGGGAGGGAACACGGAGGCCGTGGGGGAAGGAATATATCAGTGAGGGAAGGCAATATAGCGACGGGGAGGGAAGGGAATGATGATAAACATTTTCTTACATTCGCATCTTCATTTTGGAAAAAAAAAAATACACGTTACGTGGAATGTAACATGTCCCGTGGGATTCGAACCTTTGCCTGTTTCAGTTACCCCACCCACATACCACAAGACCCCGCGCGCGCCTGAAGTGTATTTCAATGTAATGGTTCCTGAACTTCAGTCTCGACTTATACAAGTGTATCGACGCATAGGTAACCCAGCGTTTTTGCCTCTCGTTCGATCTTGACTATCACTTACTTCCGCTAGCGACGAATGAGGCCTTCTGGATAATCACAGCGTGACGTCACCCCCCCCCCCCCTTCTGCTACTTAGGCAGGTGGCTTCTGATTGGTGCAATTTACATTCCTTCACACCACTGACACCTCCGCGCGCTTCCCTGGCGCATACAGTACTGCGCCGCTGCGCTGTATGGCGCATACCTCACTCCCTGCTATCCTATGTATGCCTCATACCCTCATGTCTGTATATCGACACCGTATACCGCATACCTCACTCCTCATTTTTCCATATGTGCCACACACACGTCTTGATATAAGCGTATATTCCTCGTATATCGCATACCTCTTCCCTCACCCATTTTCAGACGTCGTATATCGCATACTAACCACATCATTTTCCCATAGGTGCCACATACCCTCACGTCTTTATTGGATGGTATATTCCTCCGTCTATCGACATCGTATATCGCATACTAAGGAAGTCGTGGATGTTGCCCCACTTATCACCACACCTGTCGTACTGGAGGTGGGAGGGGGATGGTTGGATGTAGGACGCAAGGGTATCGTACTGGAGAATTCTGGACGCAAGGTGTCGTCGCACTGTAGGGTCCTTGACGCATCTTGGTGGGCCTTGGACGCAACATGTCGTCCTGTAGCGTCCTGGACGCGACATGTCGTTCTGTACCGTCATGGGCGCGACTTGTCGTTCTGTAGCGTCATGGACGCAATATGTCGTTCTGTAGCGTCATGGACGAAACATGTTCTGGAGGGTCTTGTGGACGCAACATGTAGTTTTGATAAGTCTTGCGGACGCAACATATCGTCCTGGATGGTCTTGTGGACACAACATGTCTTTCTGTTGCGTCCTGGACGCAGCACGTCGTTCTTTAGCATCCTAGACGCAGCAGAACCTAACCAATGGCAACTTATTATCTGGTCTGATGACGACATTCATTGATACTGGATTTGGTACGCATGCGCAGCGGTGGTTCCTTTGTCGAATTCGCTGTAGCGACCACAGCTGATATCCTGGACTGTTGCATGCGACGCAGCGGTGTGGTGGGGGTCTGGCCACCACAAAAAGGTCTTGTGTATATTTGGCCGCATGTAGGCTGCGGTCCAGGATGGGGACCTCTGAATGCGGTCCTGTGTTTTAAAGTCCGCATGCGGGCTAGGATTAAGCCAGGGTAGAGGTGGGGGTGATAATTATAGGGAGCTTCGTCTTTCTTTTTTTTTTGCGGTGGGTGCCTCTGATGTGGTGTTAGTGAGAGATGGAAGATAATGAACTCTCTCTCTCTCTCTCTCTCTCTCTCTCTCTCTCTCTCTCTCTCTCTCTCTCTCTCTCTCTCTCTCTCTCTCTCTCTCTCTCTCTCTCTGAGATATAGATGTCTCCCCCTCTCCCCTTTCATATCCCCTTCCCTCCCTCCCCAATGCCTTAGATATCCACTCCCTCCTCCCTCCCAGTGTACATCCATTAGGGGTATGGCTCCCAGTGTATAGGGAGATATTCAGTGGGTGGTATGCCCACTGCATACATACGCTCCGCTGGTGCTTGCTCCAAGATTGAGGTGTACCTCATGAGAGAGAGAGAGAGAGAGAGAGAGAGAGAGAGAGAGAGAGAGAGAGAGAGAGAGAGAGAGAGAGAGAGAGACGTCCTTTGAGAGATATACTGTTGTCCATGAGAGAGACACACTCATCACCTCCTCCTTCTTGCAGTGTGAGGGAGGGAGGGGATAGCATGGTGGTCTTCGGAGACCTTGGGGAGGATGTTCTTGCCTGAGTGGACTACGTGGTGGTTGTTAGCGAAGTGTGGCTAATGGTCCTTAACGATGGCGGCAGTCACCCTCGAGACGGGTCAGATGAATTCAAGGATGAGGCTTGAGTAAAGCAGATCACTTCGACCTTGGGGCTCTGTGAGAAACCAGTCTTGAGGGACGAGCATAAAAGGCTCTTTTTTGGGAGGAGGAGGGGGGGTCGCGAGAGAGAGAGAGAGAGAGAGAGAGAGAGAGAGAGAGAGAGAGAGAGAGAGAGAGAGAGAGAGAGAGAGAGAGAGAGAGAGATTGGTCCCGGCGCAATATTCGTCACGGCTTGCGAAGCGATGTAGACTCGTCATAAAGTGCCTTGAGGTATTCGTCCCTTGCGATTGGTAAGAGGACTGAAGTGCTCGAACAAACATGATGATCTCCGATTGCCGGAGAACATGGTAGCGCTGGAGGACATAGGAGAGCTGGAGGACATCGGCTCTGAGTGCTGGAGAACATAGGGACGCTGGAGGACATGGCCTCCGATTGCTGGAGAACATGGGAGCGCTGGAGAACATAGGAACGCTGGAGGACATGGCCTCCGATTGCTGGAGAACATGGGAGCGCTGGAGGACATAGGGACGCTGGAGGACATGGCCTCCGATTGCTGGAGAACATGGGAGCGCTGGAGAACATAGGGACGCTGGAGGACATGGCCTCCGATTGCTGGAGAATATGGGAGCGCTGGAGAACATAGGAACGCTGGAGGACATGGCCTCCGATTGCTGGAGAACATGGTAGCGCTGGAGGACATAGGGACGCTGGAGGACATGGCCTCCGATTGCTGGAGAACATGGGAGCGCTGGAGAACATAGGGACGCTGGAGGACATGGCCTCCGTGCGATGGGAAACATGCCTCCCCCCCCCTCATACCCCATCTTCATGCTTGATGAAGCGACATTTTTGCTAATTGACGCCAATGGAGAAGACGTCACGTAAACTTTGTGTGTGTATATGACTTGATGTTTGGCAAGATGGAAGCGACGCACGAATGGAGAAGGACGGTTGGTAAGACCAAAAGGATTTAAAGGGAAAAAAAGGTGATGGAAGGGGAAGAGGTATATTAATGATAGACGTGAGAGTGGGAAGATGGGTATAGCAGACCGAAGAGGGAAAAAGGTGATAACATATTTAGGACGAGAATGAAATGAACTGCAAATATGTAGGCGCGTAGCAGACGACGGAAGACTTAAGATTTCGGGAGAGAAGCGAAGTCATTTCAGATGGATCCTTGACAGCCAAAACATTACCAAGGCAGCGATACGAGAGCAAGACTCTTCCGGTGTTCTGTCCGTTACACAACCCTGAAACACCGACTACCGTAGCCACCCCGCAACCCGGAACCAGGCAGCAACCACACACACACACACACACACCATCTTCTAAATACCACTTGACCCGGCGAACGCCGTACGATAGTATACCATTAGGACAACCTTGGAAGCCTTGGGGGCGCTGCTCGTAGCGGGGGAGGAGCCTGAAGTGGGGGTGGATGATGGCTTGCTGGAGGAAAGGCCAGGAAAGGCTTTAAGATGGGGAGGAGGAGGAGGAGAAGGCATTGGCGGAGGGACAGAGGACGTGGTTGTGGTGAGGTAAGGTAACCTCTGTACTTACCGGGTCTAGTGTAGGTCCAGGTTCAGGTCCAGCAGGTCCAGGCCCAAGTTCAGGTCCAGCAGGTCTAGGCCCAAGTTCAGGTCCAGCAAGTCCAGGCTCAAGTTCAGGTCCAGCAGGTCCAGGCCCAAGTTCAGGTCCAGCAGGTCCAGGCTCAAGTTCAGGTCCAGCAGGTCCAGGCTCAAGTTCAGGTCCAGCAGGTCCAGGCTCAAGTTCAGGTCCAGCAGGTCCAGGCCCAAGGTCAGGTCCAGCAAGTCCAGGCCCAGGTTCAGGTCCAGCAGGTCCAGGCTCAAGTTCAGGTCCAGCAGGTCCAGGCCCAAGTTCAGGTCCAGCAGGTCCAGGCTCAAGTTCAGGTCCAGCAGGTCCAGGCTCAAGTTCAGGTCCAGCTGGTCCAGGCTCAAGTTCAGGTCCAGCAGGTCCAGGCCCAAGGTCAGGTCCAGCAGGTCCAGGCTCAAGTTCAGGTCCAGCAGGTCCAGGCCCAAGGTCAGGTCCAGCAGGTCCAGGCCCTAGTTCAGGTCCAGCAGGTCCAGGCCCAGGTTCAGGTCCAGCAGGTCCAGGCTCAAGTTCAGGTCAAGGTTTTCAGGTCCAAGCGCCCAGACGTAAAGCCATGAATATCTTCCTTGATTCTTGTTCTTCAGAGACGCGCCAGGATTGTGGAAGAATTTTTAAGCGAGGTTTGGTTGGAGGATTCTGTGGGAGTGTTGAGTGGAAGGACTGGTTTTGGGGGGCTGGTAGAATCTGGGGGTAGGTTTTTTTTTTGGGGGGGGAGGATCTTTGGACAGCAATATTTAAGAGAACGTTTTTGATGAGGAAAAAAAAAAGAAAACTGTACAGATTTAGGTTCAGTTGAGGCGTTACATTTGTCAACTATTTAAGTTATCTATAAGATTTTAGTCCAGTGAGAAAACGGAGTGAGGATAGGGTGCTGAAGAAGAGGCTAGAGATAGAAAGTGCTAGAGGGGAAGAGACGGTGGTATTCAGGCTCGGCATCGCGCTCCCGACGATCCCTTAGTTGTATTATCGTATGTTCCGTGGCGGTCCCACACACACACACACACACACACACACACACACACACACACACACACACAAGTTTTTCTTCATCCTACCTTCATAGGTCAACAGGTCTCACTGCAGTAAGTCTTGGCGTAGGTATTTTAGGCTGACGCACCTTACCCCCACTCCGACCACACCCCAACAACCACCTCCTCCTCCTCCTCCTCCTCCTCCTCCTCCTCCTCCTCCTCCTCCTGTTCCTCCTCCTCCTCCTCCTCCAGGTGAAGGGTGAAAGGGGAAGGGAAGGGTGGAAAGGGGAATTGGATGTACGTCCGTCCGTCTGTTCGTAAGGACGATCTCCCGTCACAACCATATATTTTCCACGTCTAGAGAGTCGAACTTAGGTCCTCTTGAGATCGATGGTTCAACACCCTGGATAAGTGACAGTACCATCATCCCCCCTGGGTATCATGACCCTTCGAGGTCACAGGTCAGAGGGTGGCCTGGCTGGCCAGCTTACCCACCTTACTCTGAAGAGGGTCGGAGCGTCATCCTGCAGGAGGGAGTTGAAAATGAAACAGCCGACGTCAGTAGCGTTGTGATCCCCCAGAGGCGAGCGACCACGGCGGTTTGATCGCCCCGTCCCGCGTCTTGGTACGCGTCAAGACCTGGTGTAGGGGATCTTGCTGGCGATCGTTATCTAAGTCACTGGGAAGAACAACGACATCGAGATTCCCTTTAGATAGGCTATGGATACCTTTTTATGTGTGTGATTTTAAGGGCTCGTATCCTCTTATGCAGCGGCTTTACGTAGGAGGACGTACACAGGGTGTGAGGTACACGTCCTGTGGAGTCTATCGGTTTTGTATCAAGAGGAGTGAGGTAAGACTACAGTGCTGGTAGTCGGGTACATCTACGTGTATAAGGATGCGTGTGATGCCTGGGGCGAGTGTGTGTGCCCGTGCAGTGTTGACTTGTCCACACACACACACACACACACACACACACACACACACTCTCTTGCTTCCGACGGGAGAGGTTCTGGTGTGTTTGTGAGGGGCAGTCCTCTCTCTCTCTCTCTCTCTCTCTCTCTCTCTCTCTCTCTCTCTCTCTCTCTCTCTCTCTCTCTCTCTCTCTCTCTCTCTCTCTCCGCAACTCTTGGGAACTGGTCATGTGGATCTTTCACACACACACACACGACGATGATTTTCCTTGCGACACTTCTTTGCTTGGACGAGTCGCAACACTCTCGTGTCGTTGTCGTAAGCTGTTTCCCACCCTGAGGAGGTAGCGGCGACTCTCTACAGGATTCTGCTTCCATGGTGAATGAAGTCACTTCATTCCTCTGTCTTTTTTTTTTCAGACGTACGGGTTTTTAAAGCTGTATTTACTCTTTTTTATTAATCTCCATCATCTTAAAAGAAGTGGCAAACTGTGTTTTTATGTTACCTGAGACACCACGGGCAGGTGAGGCCCTAATCAAGGCAATCCCATTAACGCTATATATATATATATATATATATATATATATATATATATATATATATATATATATATATATATATATATATATATACCCTAACCTGAGCCAGGTGCCCATTTTATCGACCAACCCCCAAGGGGTGGATGAACAGCTGGGTTGACTGTGGACCGACTGCTGAAACCAGGATTCGAACCTATGCACTCGGCCCTGGGCGGCCCGTGAATGCTGGTCAGAAACGCTAAAACCACAACATGTGAACATCGTGTTGTGAATTACCATATTGTTATACGTATATGTCATGTGGATTGTTAACGAATTATTTCGTGTGTGATTTGGATTTTTGCATCTCATTAATATTCATGATTAATTACTTTATGTGTTAAGTGATAAATTGATTAAATTTATTAACATTTTGTCCTTTTTTTCCCCCATCTCTTCTACAGGTAAGGTTCATGTTTCCGTCCACGCTGAAGTTCCTTACGGTACGTGGACTGGCCCCAGTGGCATGACACTTGATAGTCAGGTGCATGATCTGATGGGCAGGTGCATGATCTGATGGGCAGGTGCATGATCTGATGGGCAGGTGCATGATCTGATGGTCAGATAGCATGATTCTGACGGTCAGATGGCATGATTTGATTGTCAGGTACATGATCTGATTATCAAGTGTATGTTTTGATGGGCTGGTGCATGGTTCTGATGGTCATTTGCGTAGTTCTGATGGTCTGATGGCCATGATCTGAGGGTTAGGTGTATTCTTTTGATAAGACAGGTGGTGGCATGATTCTGATAGCCAGATGTATGGTCTAATAGTCAGCTACGTGATCTGATGGGGAACACCTGATTGCACATGATCTGATAGTACAGTACGTAGGGGTGTAGATAGATTGATAGGAAAAGGTGGAGGGGGTGAGTGATAGGGTGGGAAGGAGGGAGAGAGCTAGCTATACACGTATCTAAAACGTGGTGAAAATTGAACATAGAAATACAGAATTCAGACACGTAACATCTAGTCATTTTTTTTGAAAGCCATTTTTCGACAATGGTCTCTCTCTCTCTCTCTCTCTCTCTCTCTCTCTCTCTATATATATATATATATATATATATATATATATATATATATATATATATATATATTATACTTGGATACTTATAAATGAGTAATGAGGTCATGTAACCTGTTTTTATAAAGGCGAAGCTCTTTTGAAAATTTAGGTCGAGCAGGTGTAGGCCTAGTAAGTGTCATATTTAATGGTAGTTGTGAGTCATATATATATTTTGTCCTATATGTAGAGAGAGGAGTGGGGAGTATCTATATATTTTTTGGGGGAAAAACGAACAGGCATCGAATGAGGAGGCGTTAATCCCTTGTGAAATCCTGTGGGGTCATCTCTGGATGTGCTCTGGTTGGTGTGTGTGTCTAGGGGTGAGAGAGGGGAAGGGAGGGTTATCTCTGGGGGTTGGATCAAGGATGGTAGGTCTGTTGGGGTGAGAGAGAGGGGTTATCTCTGGGGGGGGTGTTGGTTGGATCAAGGGTGGTGGTGGGAGGTCGGTCTGTCTCTGAGTCTCTCTCTCTCTTGCGAGAGAGAGAGAGAGAGAGAGGATGTCATTCGTGTCGAGATGGTGTTTCCACTTGTCCTTGTTCTGTCCGTGGTGCGACACCCCATCTCATTCCATCTGTGGACCTTCTCATAACTCTCTCTCTCTCTCTCTCTCTCTCTCTCTCTCTCTCTCTCTCTCTCTCTCTCTCTCTCTCTCTCTCTCTCTCTCTCTCTCTCTCTCTCTCTCTCTCTCTCTCTCTCGATGCTGCTGCTGCT
>NC_092246.1:18866528-18871528 GCF_036320965.1 Panulirus ornatus
TAGATGTGAGGAAAACCAAGAGGAGAAGCATAAGAGGTCGACAAACAGATAGGTGTGAGGAGAGCCAACAGGAGGAGAAGGAGAAGGAAGAGGTCGACAAACAGATAGGTGTGAGGAGAGCCAACAGGAGGAGAAGGAGAAGGAGGAGGAAGAGGTCGACAAACAGATAGGTGTGAGGAGAGCCAACGGGAGGAGGTGGTAGAACCTTCCCTCCTCCCTGGGTACAGACTCACTTGAAGGGCATCAAGTTCCTCTGTAAATTCCTATGATTTGCTATACATTTAGAGATTCCAATATTCGTCTCGTAATGCTGTGAAATTCCTATAATTTCCTTCAGTCATAAGAAGTTAAGAAAAAAAGAAAAGAATGTAGAAATATGTTGTTCAGACGAATAGTTCCGTCGTACCACTTGATATTACTGAGTGGTTGAGGCAGAGTGAGAATCCTTGGCAGTTTCATATACTCGTGTTTTTTTTTGCACACTCTCTCTCTCTCTCTCTCTCTCTCTCTCTCTCTCTCTCTCTCTCTCTCTCTCTCTCGATCACGATCACGGAATATTGCTGGCGAGACTGGCCTCATTATCCGTCAGCCACGAGCATGTTCCCCTTCCTCTTTCCCTCCCTCCCTCCCTCCCTCTTCTTCTTCCCCTGCATCACTTACTCTTGCGTGGAAACAATGGTCGCCATTCAGGTCAGTCTGTAAATGATGTATTACCTCCAGAGAACTGGCGGATACAATGCATCATATTTCTACCACATGAAGACTTAATAGACATTTAATTTGAGAAGGTAGAAGGACTTTGGGTAGCCCAAGTGATTTCAAACAACCGAGTATTAGAATGTCCTCATGATATACAACCAAATGTGTTGGGCATCAGTGGAGTGATGTACTTCATTCATGATGGAATATGAGGGTTATGAGAGAACTTCCTCATGAAGTGTCTACACATTACGACAAGGTTTTCGCGTTCACGCAGCGAGGCGTTGGCTGACGTGATGGAGTTCAGTGAGTCCAGGAAATGAATCTTTATTCCCCCATCACACAGTGGGAGTAGGTCTCCCTGGAGGGCATCATTTCTGGTAGCGTGTATAAGGTGGAAAAGGTAAGTGGGTCCAATATGTGGTTTATGTAGAAAGGCACCACTGGAATCTATAAGGCCGCTCCTAGGATGCCTTCATGGTTGATAACGACCAGTTGAGCCAAAAGATGACATTGTTATGAAGTTGAGAGACATCAGTAGACAAGGACTCGTGGATACTGGTAGCTGCTGTATCGTAATGCTGCACAACAGTTGTAGGAAGGGTCTTCAAGATATTCTCTGTGAAGCGCTGAGGAGGTTTGTACAAGTGATACCCGACCAGTTCAAGCGCGGTGCCACAAGCGAAAGTTGTACCATCATTTTATTTTCGATGTCGATGAAGGAGATGATCAACACAGCTCTGCGTCGACGGACGTTGCTGACGTTTGAATGTACGACTTCTCATAACAAGAGCAGAGGTTGGTTGGGTCCGTCCGTATCAGGGTGACGAGGGAGGGAGGTAGGTATGTTGGGAGGGACGGGAGGGAGGTGACCTTGCCTCCTCCTCCTTCTCCTCCTCCCGCTTGCTCCTGACCCACAAGCCTTACCGCAAGCACTCGTCATCACTCACTTGTCTACTTCTTGAGTGGATATTTTTTCCCCCCCTCCCGTCCGGTCATTAGCGTTTAATAGCAATACCATATTAGTACTGCGAACAAGCGATTTAAAGACATCTATTTGCCACTTCGGCTATTGACATTTAGAACTGGTGATTAACAGCGATAGATTATCTTTGACGAAGCGTCGTGTCATATTTAGCCAGCTTCAAGGGTATGCCATGGACTTCTCGGAAGATATTTGGGTTACTCTACGCAGGAGGACCTGGTCAGTCTCGGCCGCTTGGAGGAGGTGAATGAAAAAAAAAAAAATGAAATGCCTTTGAGGATCATCCGTTCTTCAAGTCACGTCCCTGATGAGTCTCTTGGTACTGTTCTTCACGGAAGTCTCTCTCTCTCTCTCTCTCTCTCTCTCTCTCTCTCTCTCTCTCTCTCTCTCTCTCTCTCTCTCTCTCTCTCTCTCTCTCTTGCTCCAGAACTACAACTTTTTTCTCTCCTCCCTCCTCCCCGACTGTGTTCACACTCGTCTTGTGTATCGTGTCCTTAAGTCAGCTGTAATCTTGTTTTTCTTGTTTTTTTTCTTTTTGGTTTTGACTTACTGCTCTCTGACCGTACTCCCTCTCGCTGCTTTTCCTTAGGACGACATGTCATCCATCTGTTCCTGATGTTTTCCTTTTGCCTTGCAGTGCTTTGGGACAACACGGGTCATCTTTGGTCATATAGTAGGTTTGCTGAAAGCGACAATGGAACATTTCCACCCACAACTTGAATCATGGAGTCACATAAGGGTTATGATTAGAGGCTTTGGTGATTTGGTGAAACAGCTGTCGTTGAAGTTGAGGCCAAACATTAAACCAGAGGATATGATAAAACCGGAGGGAGCAGAAGTGAGTCGTTAAACCAGAGGTTCTCATGAGACATTTGAAGTGGATCATTCAACCAAATCTCTGATGAGACAGTTGAAGTTGAATCGTTAAACCAAAGCTCATATGAGATGGTTGACGCTGAGGTTGAAGTGAATCATTAAGACCAAATGCTTCAATAAGGCAACAGCGAGAAGCTCCGATGAATCATTTCTACTCTCGAACATTGCGCTAGAAATAGACTCCACATCCTAACAGGGTTTGTTGCTATTATGAGGATGAGGGTCGTGTTGTGGTGAGGTTGGTGGGGTCGTTGTAACCTTTGGAGTGGAAGGAGAGGGCCAGAACGTCTCCTGGGACGGTGTTTGGTGGCCAGAACCTCTCCCGGTTGGTGTTTGGTGGCCAGAACCTCTCCCGGGTGGTGTTTGGTGGCCAGAACCTCTCCTAGGTTGGTGGTTGGAGGACCAGAACCTCTCTTGGGCTGGTGTTAGGTGGCCAGAACCTCTCCTGAGTTGGTGGTTGGTGGCCAGAACGTCCACTGGGTGGTTGGTGGCCAGAACGTCTCATGGGTTGGTGGTTGGAGGGCAAGAACCTCTCTTGGGGTGGTGGTTGGAGTGCAAGAACCTCTCTTGGGGTGGTGTTTGGTGGCCAGAACCTCTCCTGAGTTGGTGGTTGGCGGACAGAACGTCCACTGGGTGGTTGGTGGCCAGAACCTCTCGTGGGTTGGTGGTTGGAGGGCCAGAACCTCTCCTGGGATGGTGTTTGGTGGCCAGAACCTCTCGCGGGTGGTGTTTGGTGGCCAGAACGTCTCCTGGGATGGTGGTTGGTGGCCAAAACGTCTCCTGGGGTGGTGGCTGATGGCCAGAACGTCTCCTGGGGTGGTGGCTGATGGCCAGAACGTCTCCTGGGGTGGAGGTTGGTGGCCAGAACGTCTCCTGGGGTGGAGGTTGGTGGCCAGAACGTCTCCTGGGGTGGAGGTTGGTGGCCAGAACGTCTCCTCGGGTGGAGGTTGGTGGCCAGAACGTCTCCTGGGGTGGAGATTGGTGGCCAGAGCGTCTCCTGGGGTGGAGGTTGGTGGCCAGAACGTCTCCTGGGGTGGTGGTTGGTGGCCAGAGCGTCTCCTGGGGTGGAGGTTGGTGGCCAGAACGTCTCCTGGGGTGGTGAGTGGTGGCCAGAACGTTGACTGGGTGGTGGGTGGTGACCAGAACCTCTCCTGGGGATTGTGTTTGCTGGACAGAATTCCTCATGGGGGTGTCAGCTGTGTTTACCTCTGTGACCAGTGGAGTTGCTGGAGTTTGACAGCCAGTTACACACGTATCTACTGTATGAAGCGGATGGTAATGTACAGACACGCGTGATCAGTTATACAACAGGAGCTTTATGACACAAGTAGCTACTGTATACAACTCTCCCGCAAATGTATCTGCATTACGAAAGGTCTGAGCGCATCGGGTTGTTCCTCAATGAGGACTTGGGTTTCCTTAGTATACAGCATTTCGTCATATCAACATAGCCAAGAACCTGAGGACGCAAGAACTTCATGTCCAAGAGGAGCTTAACTGTGTACTCGAGTTATCGTCGCGCATATGATTTTCCAAAAGAAGGAACAGAGAAGGGGGCCAGGTGAGAATATTCCCTCAAAGGCCCAGCCCTCTGTTCTTGTGCCTCGCTAACGCGGGAAATGGCGAATAGTATGAAAGAATATATATATATATATATATATATATATATATATATATATATATATATATATATATATATATATATATATATATATATATAAGAACTGAGTTGGCGAGAGGAGAGGGTGAAGAGCACTGAAGACTCACGCGTGTGGTGGGGAGAGAACCCATGGTGTTGTGAGCAAATGATGGAAGCGGACGAGAACAGTTGAGGTATTGGTCATGCATGGAGACTCGGCTTAATTATTTGCTTCGCTGAATATTATCGATGGCCAGATACACTCACATCAGAACTAACGTTTTTCTTTTTTTTTGTTCTGAAGGTCATAGTGTGAGGAACACGTTATATTGCTTGTGCTGGCGTACTTGCAACGCAGTCAAGCACACACACACACACACCTACACACGCACACTCGCGAACAGAACAGACACACGCAGACAAGCGTATCCATAAGCACTTGCATCTAGACAACACAGAGAGACACACACACACACACACAAACGAGTCATTGTGAAAGGAAGTTAGACCTTCGTCACTGGCCTTTGGTCTGGTGTCAGGAGGGTGCTCGTAGGTGGAGATCGGAAGCTGAGTGTGTGTGACCCATTAGCTTATTAGCAGCAGCAATCAGGACACTGACCTACCCCCTCACTTGTTGTTTGGGCGGGACGACCTCCTGTAGGAGGAGAGTCAGGTGAGTCAGTGATCGGGCGAGGCCGGGCGGGGCGGGGCCCTTACTGCAGTAGGTGCCATGGATGAGGCATTGGTCCGGGTCAGCCAGCTTGAAGGATTCCCTCTACTGCATGACTGCTATAGAGACGT
>NC_092246.1:18876528-18936528 GCF_036320965.1 Panulirus ornatus
TCAACACGACGGTGCCCAGCCAGGCTGGAGGACCTTATACGAGCATTAAGCTGTTTTATAGGCTCACAGCCGTGTTGAAACACACCTCGAAAAATGGAAGAGCCTGTGCGAACGACGGGGCCACTTAGCATCACATCGTCGAGAGGAGGGTAACGCAGACATTACCCACAAAACAGTTAGTGGAGATTTGGATCTGAACGATAGGCACACTAAACAGTTTACGGAGTTGAGTCAAGGGCTGTAAACTACCATTTAGGTACTTGGAGATGCAAGAGAGAGAGAGAGAGAGAGAGAGAGAGAGAGAGAGAGAGAGAGAGAGAGAGAGAGAGAGAGAGAGAGAGAGAAAGAGAGAGAGAGAGAGATCCACAAGATTGTTCCTGGACGTCAAGCTAAACGCTCAGGCTTTCCATTTAAAATAAGCGAACATCATAACAATGTACAAAAAAAAAAGATCTAAGTGAGGCCAATGCTGGTTAGGAAGGGAAGGCAGCGTCAACCCTTCTACACAAGGAAGTATTTTAAGACGCGGGTGTCGAACCTGTCGTCAGTATATCTCTTCTGCAGGCCGGGACATGGAACACAAGGTTCACCAACGAGTTGATGGCGGTATATAAGGCCAATGTTGACACCGTCGCACTTCAGAGGAGTTTGTGGCTTTGGAGTCGTGAAGGCTGGGAGGGAGTCTGGCTTGTGTGTCTTGACGGGTGAGGTGAGGTCGGGGATTTGGTTGGTGCCTTGACTAGTGGGGAGGGAGGGGATGTGCCTTGACTAGTGGGGAGGGAGGGGATGTGCCTTGACTAGTGGGGAGGGAGGGAATGTGCCTTGACTAGTGGGGAGGGAGGGGATGTGCCTTGACTAGTGGGGAGGGAGGGGATGTGCCTTGACTAGTGGGGAGGGAGGGGATGTGCCTTGACTAGTGGGGAGGGAGGGGATGTGCCTTGACTAGTGGGGAGGGAGGGGATGTGCCTTGACTAGTGGGGAGGGAGGGGATGTGCCTTGACTAGTGGGGAGGGAGGGGATGTGCCTTGACTAGTGGGGAGGGAGGGGATGTGCCTTGACTAGTGGGGAGGGAGGGGATGTGCCTTGACTAGTGGGGAGGGAGGGGATGTGCCTTGACTAGTGGGGAGGGAGGGGATGTGCCTTGACTAGTGGGGAGGGAGGGGATGTGCCTTGACTAGTGGGGAGGGAGGGGATGTGCCTTGACTAGTGGGGAGGGAGGGGATGTTTGGTTCTTGCGTTGACGGATGGGGGGATGTGTGGCCACAGTAAGTAAGGTGTGTTCCTGGGTACCATATTGCCACTGTCTACTGCAGGGGTTCATAACCTTTCTGTGTATTTGGAGCGCTGAAACCACCTTCAGGATATACCCAATGTTACACTATGTCTCAAACCACCTTCAAGAAGAAATAATATCGCCCCAAACCCTTACCAGGGATAGTAGTGATGGTAGAAGTGATTCATTTATCGAGTTATTTATTTATTGATTTTTTTTTTGGACCCCTCTGTAGACCACTGGGACATGGGGGTTATGAGCGGCCCATGGACCACGGGTTAAGACCCCCTCGGTCTAAGTGCGTGTTGAGTGATGCTCCAGTGGCTGTGGTGTGACTGTACTTCCCTGAGTGGGAAGGGTGGGTGTCATCTTGCGATTCACCTCTCTCTCTCTCTCTCTCTCTCTCTCTCTCTCTCTCTCTCTCTCTCTCTCTCTCTCTCTCTCTCTCTCTCTCTCTCTCTCTCTCTCTCTCTCTCTCTCTCTCTCAGGACACGTACAGAAGGAAGTAAGTACTTTCCCCTGGTTTACCAAACGGATGATTTACACCGGGAACCATAAACATGGCCCCCGTCGTTCGCCCAGATAAGATATGATAACGTTTCCTGTATACACCTGGCCATCGTCTTCACCCAACGCCTCCGACCCTTGACGACGTCGCTGATCCCTTCGCGTGCTCGGCCCTGCTCATTGTTTTCCTTGTCGGAATGTATTGCTCCTGGAGGAGGGTATAGCCCTCTGCCCTTCTCCCTCCCAACCCACCAGCGTCTCAGTGACCCCACCACCACCTTCTCCTCCTCCTCCTCCTCCTCCGCCTCAGCCAGTTGTGTCAGACGCCACCTTTTGAGAGGTGTATGTTTGTAAATATTGGTGTTCAGGTGTGTTTCCTGGGGCAGGAGACCTTTACACCTTTCTTTTACCAGCTGTTTGCTCGTTGTAATGATTCCCAGGTGTACCTCTCTCTTCCTACGTATACCTCCCTCCTTCATCCTCCCCCCCCCAAGCCCTCATCCTCCGTCAGGATTTCAACTGTAGCGCTCAGCTGAGGCCCTTTGACCCCCAAGCATCACCCCCTCTCAGCCAGCCAGTACCCCTTTCGTCAGCGTCTGCAAGTTTTCACGTCCACGTCCCCAGGAGGTAGGTAGACAGGTTCCTCCTTGCCGCGCTACCACCTCCTCATCATTTTCCTAGTCATTACGTGAGGGTTCATGCCTGCGCCTCCAGTGGGGAGATAAGTCGGGGAGATAAGGTGATGATCATCTATCGCCCCCTCTGGGTCAGCGAGTCTAAAGGTTCTCCTCTCTCTGCCTCCCCAGGAGACACGTAGGCTCGGACCCTCTCCGTCTGCGCATGTCGTTTAGCGCTAACCTCCCCAGACCATAGATAAGATTCTCTCTCTATCTCTCTCTCTCTCTCTCTCTCTCTCTCTCTCTCTCTCTCTCTCTCTCTCTCTCTCTCTCTCTCTCTCTCTCTCTCTCTCTCTCTCTCTCTCTCTATCTATCTATCTATCTATCTATCTATCTATCTATCTCTCCTGCCGTCAGCCGTTGTTTATTTAGTAAGTGCTGCTGTCAGCGTCCCTTTCCGTAGGCAGAGGTGATGGCCATACAGTTCCCGATATGAGTGAGGCAAGATACGGAGGCAGGAGGTCCTCGCCGCACCCCCCGCACCCTCAGCGCGTGTGAGGAGGGTTCCTGCTCTTAGACTACCCAGGAGCTAGACGAGGTTTTTGTCCTCCGTCAGCATGAGTCTCGCCCGCGAGCTGATGTGGGGTAGACATAGGTGGTGGTCACCCACTCCTTTTTTTCCTTCTTCTCTCACCTCACCTCACCTCACCGTCTGCATGGAACAGCATCTCTGATCCCGGCGGAGGAGATGGGGTCCTTGCTCCTCCCACACCCTCGTCAGCGTCTGTGAGGGGTCGGGGCTGCATCTTAACCAGCTAGACAAGGTCCTTCCTTGCCTCCTTCCCTCCCTCCTCCCTCGCCCCGCCGTCAGGGTACGTGGCCGAGTCTCAGGGTGTGTGTGTGTGTGTGTGTGTGTGTGTGTGTGTGTGTGTGTGTGTGTGTGTGTGTGAAGGCGGCGCCACCTCCCCGGGGTAGGACGTGAGGTCAGAACACACCACCGACAGCTCAGGTACCCCAAGCCTCGCGTGCCTACCGCGTCACACACCACAAGTTACCACCGTCCTGCTCTACTTTGTGATTACCGCACAGCCTCCTCTCTGCTCCATGAGGAAGCCGTTGCAGTGAACAGTAGCGAGAATGGTGGACGTAAGAAGACGCTAGTATGAACGACAGTGAGTACGTGGGAAGGAGTAAACCGACGGAATGAGATAAGGGACGTGTACGTTGAGCGTGTTGAAGAGATGGAGTGTTCCCTTAAGACCTTTAAGAATTTAAAGGGAGTAATACAGAGAGAGAGAGAGATTGATGGTGGAAAGTAATCCTCTAACGCAGGCGAATGTGCAGGGTTCCATTAAGATTATATTTGACTGTATCAGTTACTTTACGTCTTTTGTTTCCTTGATATACATACACACGTACGTACCTATATACGTGCATTCATACAAATATTTTTATGCAGATATTTTTCATGGGGAGAGGAGAGAGAAAGAATTCTGCCCACGTATCTTTTAAATATCGTAGAGGGTGATTAAGATGACGGGGTGGGGTGGGATGGGCTGGAAATGCTCCCTTCCTGTATTATTCCTTTCCAGCACAGGAAATAACCAAGCGAAGATATTTCTCCCCCCTTTCTGAGTCTTTGTCATCTGTTCTTGACGCTGCCCCACTCATAAGGGGAAAAGCGAACACGTATGAATATATGTACATTTTTTTTTTCGTGTGTGTGTGGCTCTTCCGGCATAAGAGCGTCTTTGTAGACCTACAGGTATTGTAGGTCGAGGCGAAAATGGGGAAGGGGTTGGTTAGTCGTGCGTCAGTCGACCCTGAGAGCAGTGTGTCCGGCGTGGTAGCAGTGTCGCCAGCCGACCGAGAGAGAGAGAGAAAAATAACGAACCGAATCCATAGTTGGCGACGCTTCCGGCTTTAATTATCAGGGTTTTTTTTTTATTTCCTTTATTAGATTTCCTCTACCTTTCTCGTACACGGAGGGGAGGAGAGACACCACCGCGCTCGCCCGCCGCCCGCGCCCCCCCGCAGAGGTTGTGTGAGAGTGCCTCGCGTCTTTCGCAGGAGGTCGCTTTTCTAAGGTGGCTTCGTGGAGGGTCAGAGTGTCCAGATGTATTTCCCTGGAGAGCCAATGATGCTACCACGTGGCTCATTGCGGTCGTCGGTAAGGGCCATGTGGTGCTAGGAGGACGCCTTATGGAGGGTGTGTGTGTGTGTGTGTGTGTGTGTGTGTGTGTGTGTGTGTGTTTGTGTGTGGTGCTTCGAGGTGCCCGTTTTCTTCCCTCGGGTGCCATTCAGTGCCCCTCGAGATTGTGTTTTTGTTTCGCTTGGCCTCGTGGGTACCATAAGTCGTCTTTATGGCCTATTGTGTGCCAGTGTTTGGCCCTCCACGCTTAAAAGCCCAGAAGGAGGGAATCAGGCTTTCCCGACCCCCTATACTATATGACCACCCGTCCCTCCCCCCCACAACTTACGTCATTTAGAAGCTAATTTCTGCCCCTGAGAATCGCTGCTTGCGTATCTCCTCTCCCTCTAGCTGGTCCAGGCAAGACCCGGTGGTACACTTAACTCCCGTAGATGTTATCGTTAGCGTTTGAACAGCTCGACTGACCGGTTACACCTCCAAAGGTCGACTGTAGAACTCCATAGAAACTTTTTTTTTTTTTTTTTTTTGGAGGTTCCCTGGTTCGTTGTCACTTGAGGAATGGTTGACACTTTATTCTTTTTTTTTTCTTTCATAATGAGACCTAACCTTGATGGAGGGACGAGTGTCCGTGTTCGCTGCCCTTTGGAGAGAGAGAGAAAAAAAAATGCTATATATGCGGCCTTGTGATCCAGATGGTGTGGGAGGTCCTTTCTCCAGCAGGTGGTCAGACACCAGGCATTCAGTATAACTGGTCACTGAGGATGTGGCTCTGAAGTATTGCTAATTTTCCTCACACACACACACACACACACACACACACACACACACACACACACACACACACACACACACACACACACACACACACACACACACACTCTCTCTCTCTCTCTCTCTCTCTCTCTCTCTCTCTCTCTCTCTCTCTCTCTCTCTCTCTCTCTCTCTCTCTCTCTCCGCACCAGAGGACCACAAGTTTGGCAGGCAGTCAACTCAGCAACACTTGCTGCGTATGGGGGGTGACAGGTCATGCTCATTACTTCCTTCCTTCTCCTCCTCCTCCTCCTCCTCCTCCTCCGCCATTGGTCTAGGTGACAGTGAGACCTTGACCTCGACTGGGAGTTTTCGAATGGCGTATCGGACGAAGGTTTGGCGTATATGGAGTCTATGACCTCGAGTTCTTTTCAGCGCGAACCCCTTTGACGGTGCGTATGGCTATGATGACGCAGGGGCTATCGATTCTACCCCTGAGCTGTCTAGGTCATTAAGCGATGCCCGAGCGTCGTATGCTAAGGGGTCATAATAGCATGTTTCAATCGTTCATGTTAATTCTAAACATTGCTGTAGACTTCCGCACACGTTCCTCATCATCATCATTTTTTATTTTAACTACGAATGTTTAGATCAGAATTATTCACGGTGAATGACATGTGATGACCGGGATGAATTATGGAGATGGCACAAGGTGACCTTTTAGCAGTGAAAACCAGAGATACTCGCCTATTTGCAGTGAGGGGTTCACTGTAACATTGTTGTTGTTGGCCCACTGGGACGAAAACGGAGTTCGTAAGGAGCTCCGGAAATAAGAAGATACAGAAGGGGTCACGGGCATAAACAGTAAACATTGGGGGGGTTTTGGGGGATGATGTCCCCACCGGCAGCAGTAGAAGAAGCACAAGCGACAGCATCTGTTTGTAAACAGCTTCGTAAACAGAGAGGGATGGAGGAAGCAAGATCCACCCCTGGTTCACTGTCGATTCCATCCGACCACTTGATAACCTCCCCTTTTACCACTGGAGTTGCTCTCGGATGCCCCTCTAAGCCCAGTTCTCCCTATTATTTTTCGTCATCGCCCATTCCTCCCTCAGACAGCTCTCGAGAGGCGATACCAGGCACTGATGGCTGACGGTGGCGCTGTAATCGGATGCGAAGATTAAAAAAACAAAAACAATAACAAGGCGATCTGCGTCGTCCTCAGCATTGCCCTTTGGGAGACGTGTACCAGGTCTACTACATGTATCCGCCATTCTAGTCGGTGTTATACATAATGCCATCAAACACAATCGAGATCAGTGACAATGTCGGAGAGAGAAAACGAGTAGATCCCCCCCCCCAGGGCTGTCGTCAAACACCACCACAGAGCTGGCGTTTACAGACTCTCTCTCTCTCTCTCTCTCTCTCTCTCTCTCTCTCTCTCTCTCTCTCTCTCTCTCTCTCTCTCTCTCTCTCTCTCTCTCTCTCTCTCTCATCATCACTTCGGCAAGAAGCAGGGTCAGCCACTGGTGTCAGCAGGGGTCAGCCACTGGTGTCAGCAGGGGGGAGGGGGGTCACCTATAGCAACAGCCACTACCAGCGTCAGCAACGTCAGCATCCGACAACAGCGCTTGAGTTGTTCGGCGTCAGCGGCAGCCGCAGGAGAGAGAGAGAGAGAGAGAGAGAGAGAGAGAGAGAGGCCCAAGGAAACGTGTGCCTCGTGTGGCCCCCAAAGGGCCTGGCCGTGCCCTCCGTCAGATATGGGATTGTGTCCTCACGTTGCTGCTCCATAAGGAGGCGTGTTAGGGAAGATGGAGGAGTGGGAAAAGGGGGAAGAAGGGTCGAGGGGAGGAAAAAAAGGAATGGGGAGGGGGCGGGCGGGTGGGGTAGTAGAGGGTGATGGTGGAAGGGGAAGGGGTAGTAATGGAACAATAAAAGGAAAGGAATTTAAAAGGGACGGGTGCTCAAGGAGGAGGAGGAGGAGGAGGACCAGTGATATACTGGGTAGAGGGGAAGGAGGTGATAAACTGGAGGTCTAAATATAGGCGGGTGGGGAAGGGGGGCATTATGTTCAGGGGGCCTCCTCCCCACACACGGCTGGAGTCAACAATGGTCGTCATCTCAAGGCTGGCTGGGGGTCAGGAGGTCACAAATAAGGTCGGGAACCAGCGGAGGTGGGGTTAGGGGTGAGGGAGGTCAGGTTGTTAGGGCCGGCTTTCACGGGTCAGCCTAAGGAGGAGGAGGAGGTCTGGAGTTACTACTCGACATCACCCACGGGCTAAGGAGGAGGAGGTCTGGAGTTACTACTCGACATCACCCACGGGAGGAGCCGAGGTGGTGGTGAGGGTCTGGCTGCTGGAATCGATCCCTCACACCTACCTACCTCCAGGGGATCAGAGACTCGGTGTTAATATGAGTGGGAAAACGGAGTGGAATCAGCGACTCCGTCGACTGAGAGAGAGAGAGAGAGAGAGAGAGAGAGAGAGAGAGAGAGAGAGAGAGAGAGAGAGAGAGAGAGAGAGAGAGATCTTGTGTTCCAAACGCGGCTGAGGATCACGTAGCAGTGAGCTAGCTCCTCTTCTCGGTCAGTTGGGCGATGGTTCTTGAAAGTTACATTGAGCCGACAATAACATTTGGAAGATTAGTGCAATCGATCGCTGGAGACTCGTTTTTTTTTTTTTCGTTCGCTGGGTATTGTGATCGCTGGTTGTGACGGAGAGCTCCCGTCCTTACCCGATAGGATATTCAGCTCAAGACTTCTGCTGTAGCCTTTCCTCTTGCATTCTCTCGACGGCCGCTTTCCAGCACTTCTGTATCATTTCTAAGGTGTCACACACACACACACACACACACACACACACACACACACACACACACACGTTTGTGTGTGTGTGTTTCTTTTTTTACGTAAATATTACACTGTTCCAGACGATTTTTTCCCAAAGAGTGTAACGTTTTGTTACGGTCGCCAGTCAGCCATGTGAGATCAGTATGCTGACGGCTGACACTGGCGGTAACGCGGAACGGACGCCAGGGGAATATGATAACCTGGAAGAGAAACTTAAGACACCTTTTTGGAAGCTGCTCAGGAGCCCAGAGGCGTTCCGTCACATGTCGCTGTGTCCCGCCGCGCGGGCGTGGGCAGGTTTCCTGATCCGTCGGGGGTTAGGTCAGTGTGAGCCATCGGGGTGTCCTGACGTGTGTGTCGGAAGTCGTGTAAAGGGGGCGAGACGGTGTCGCAGAGGCCTCTCTCTCTCTCTGTCTCTCTCTCTCTCTCTCTCTCTCTCTCTCTCTCTCTCTCTCTCTCTCTCTCTCTCTCTCTCTCTTGCTGGGCTGCAAGCCCTCGATATTTTTTCCCACGCACTCCTTCGTCAGTGGCATCGCTTCCCGGCAGCTGGAGTACGTTCTCGAGAGGGTCGTTTCTCTTCTCCGTCCGGAGCTTTTCTTGTGGTACTGTTGTATTTCCGCCTCTTGCCGCCAGGTGACCTCGTTTTCTAGGACACGGTATCAGGGGGGGGGGGGGCTTGTCCTTGTACTTGTACTTCTAGGAATCTAGAGCGACACTCTCTTTTTTTCTAGCACCCTGACATTCGAAGTCCATTTTTCTAGATGGTTTCCTCGACTATCCCTCACCTCTTGAGGTCCCTCTATCCCTTATCCCTGGATCACCACCCGACTTCTACCATCCCGGGTTAGTTAATTGGATGGCGTCATCCCTCAAAGGTCCCCCTAGTGGAAGACTTCCCTGCACGTACTATCTATCCCTCCCGAGGGCCTACCTCTTCCTGGACTGTGGTGCCCATCTCTCGCTACCCCTCGCCAGTTCCTTGGGACTCCGCCTTATACATCCTAAATGGCTGGGTGTCACTTCCTTGATCACCCGTGCCACAGACCCTTCGTTCAGAAGACCCCTCTTTGTCACTTTAGATTGCGAATGGCATCCTCGCGTAGGTCACCAACGCCTCATTACCATAGCCCCCTTTCTCATAGGCTTCCACACACTTATACCACCTCCCTGTCTTCTGTGTCTCCCTTCAGCCACCCTCACAGTGACATAGCCTCTGTAGCTCTGTCAATACCTGACCACATTCAGTCCACATCAAACATGACGCTAGACGGTGTTCACATGACCCTACAATATTTGAATGACTCTATACAGTATTTGCATGGCTTGGCACAGTAGTTGCATGGCTTTTTACAGCTTTCGCCTAGCTTTATACAGTGTTCACATGACACTCTACAGTATACACATAGCTTTATACAGTGTCCTCAGATCTTTGCACAGTATTCACACGACTCTGTGTGCACTGCAATGCGGGAGATTCGCATGACACTATGGAGTGTTCGCACTTACACTTATACACTGTTCGCATGACGCTGTGACCCCCTTACGTAATGATATACAACCCGTCATTTGCTTCACTGTAGCCGTCTGTGTGTGTGTGTGTGATAAGATAACCCGTTACCTCCACCTTACTCAGTGATAATACTCAGTCGTGTGGAAATATCTGATGACTTTATAGTGTTCGGTGTCGCCACTCGGCTGTGAAGTCTTATTGGAAGGAGGATCATATTCATGAGCTTCATATTACGATCCTGAAGTGCAAATACATTCGTACACTATTGCCGTGTACGGACGCTGTGCATTTTATAAACTCTAGCGATTATTATCGAACGGAGAATGCTTGAGGGTCGTGTTGATGTAAATGACCAAATGGCCTTAAGCTGAGTATGTAAATCCATATTGATATTTTGTAAATGTAAATATACCTGTATAAGATACATAAGTCCGTGTTTGACAGGTTATGTCTAGGGTCCTATGACAGAGTCCCCAGGGTCAAAGATCGAGTCCCGAGAGTCCTAAGACGATCCCCAGGTGTTAAGACAGTCCCCGGTGTCTTAAGATAGAGTCCTCAAGGTCTCAAGATAGTTCTGTAGGGTCCTAAGAAAGTTTTCGCTGTCCTAAGACAGTGTCTCTGGTCGTAAGACAGACTCTCCAAGGTCTCAAGACAATTTCGAAGGTTCTAAGATTCTAAGAAAATGTCCAGGGTGCTATGACAGACGGAGTCACCAGGGGTCCAAAGACAGTCTCCCCCAAGAACCTACGACAGTCCTTAGGGTCCTAAGACAGTCCTTACGGGCCTACGATGGTCCACTTGGGGTCTTAAGGCAGTCCTCAGGGTCTTAAGACGATCCAAGGTCTTGAGACGATCATTAGGTGATGCCTAGTCAAAGTTCGAAGGTGATTCTGATCCGTGGGCCTCGTTATCTGTCTCAGCGGCCGGTCATATGCACCCTCATCATGCGGCATGTCCGATGTTAAGATTGTGGTTTGAGCGGCGCTGATGAGGAATGGGTTGGAGATAGATAGGCCTAGCGGGTGTATGGATGGGGAGAGACCAGGTCAGGGCCGCCCGGTACCCGGAAGGTCAGCGAAGCTGGCACCGAGGAATTTGTGCCAGCTGGGCCTCATAACGAAGGGTACATGATGCTTTCCAGAGGCTTCTTGAGAGTATTGTACTGGGGTGCCGAGTGACAGCACTAAGATCTCCTCCCTCTATCAAGGAATCAACTGTTGAAGTTGAGTTGAATTATGAAGGGTCTTGTGCTGTGCCGAGTTGACGTGTTGACGGGCTGGGATGGTGTCCAGAGAGCAGACGAGAAAGTGTAACCCGTGTATGTCTAGGGAGCCCATGGTTGCAGCGGTATGTTCTTGAAGCGTGTTAGTTCTCTGAGAACCAATAGTCCTCCTCCTCCTCCTCCTCCTCCTCCTCCTCCTCCTCCTCCTCCTATGTCCATTCTGGGAGAAAATTGTCCAAAGGTTCGATGACCATGTCTCTTTTTAGAAATACTTACCTAAGAAATTCAGAACACATCTATTAGTACTGGAATCTTAATTTGTCTGCCTCTGAACGTGCGTGTGTGTGTGTGTGTGTGTGTGTGTGTGTGTGTGTGTGTGTGTGTGTGTGTGTGTATTTCCTTAAAGGGCTCTGTCGAAGAGAGCGGAGGCGACTTTAAAGGCACGGACTCCTAGTTTCTGTCTGCAGTCTTAAGCCCCAGACTACCCCACACTCAGGACATATCCTTCACTTGCCATCCAATCCTCACGACAGACCTCATAAACCCCCCACCACCGCTTAACCTCAGAGCCAACCCCACATGCTCCTGTCCCCCACTGATGCGTCATCTGCATCCTACAGTTATGCTAAACTCGGTGGGTTACAGAGGGATGTGGGAAGTGCCGCTCTGCATCGTCCTGTTGAGGTATGAGCGAAGGAAGTGCTCTGGAGTGGCTGAAGAGCAACGTTTGTTGGTGAGTGACCTTGGTTCCAGGTTGTGTCGAGGCCATAAACGTTCCACAGGTGGCAAGGTAGCGAGGTGCAAGCTTGGCTGGGTGTCGCAGGTAGTCATGCAGTATGGCAGGGGTAAAGGTGCAGCAGGTGGCCATGCATAGGTCAGGAGGTAAAGATGGGTGGGTGTGAGTCTCTTGGTTTGGAGACACGGCTCTTCACTGGTGTTGAGGAGGGCAGGTGGTGCTAGAAGCTGCTGGGGAGGTCCATGGATGTTGACGAGGCCAGGTGATGTTAGAGACACTGAATGTTTAGGAGGCTAAGTAGTACTAAGGAGTCCACAGATGTTGAGGTGGGTGAGTAATGTTGAGGGGTGCAGGGGATGTTGAGGTGGAGAGGTTGTATTTTAATCACGATATGGTGATGAGGGCAGGGACAGTGAGATGAGTAGGCGATAGAGGAGTGTTGAGATGGCTGGACTGTGGTGAGTATTCTAGGTGTTGCTGCGAGGAGCAGGTAAAGCTGAGGTGTGAGGAGGGTGGATGATGGTGTGGAACCTAAGTGTGTGAAGGTGACCCCTTGATGCTCAAGATACCAGGTGGTGGAGATGCTGCTAGGTGCTCTGGAGGAGGCTAGGTGAGGGCGAGGAGGCCGGGCCGCTGGTAGGCCGGAGGCTGGAATGATCTTGGCTAGGAGGGAGGTGAGTGTGTGTCGAAGTGACGGTGGTGTGACCTGGGACTGCTGGGGCGTTGGCCAGCCGGGGAGTGACTCAGGAGATAACCCCCCCCCCCCTCTCCCATTGTCTCTGTGGTCACTCCAGTTACCTTGACCCTATGACCTCCCAATCATCAGTCTCTGTGACGGCGGCCAGCGTGTCACCACCCCGCCGTCAACCCCCTACTAACTGCCAACTCCCCCCTTGGCAACCTGTCAAGACTGGAAGTAGCCTTGCCAACAGTAGGCACGGCTCCAGCACCACCTAAGGTCTCTCTCTCTCTCTCTCTCTCTCTCTCTCTCTCTCTCTCTCTCTCTCTCTCTCTCTCTCTCTCTCTCTCTCTCTCTCTCTCTCTCTTGGTGGACCACCGCCTCCCCACCCCCTTTCCTCCTCACCCAGGTAAGCCACTTCGTACGAGCACCTCCCGTCAGAGAAAACCACTCCTCAGTCCTTGATACTTCCTCCGCCGGGTCGTCTGGTGTTGTGGTTACGTGAATCATCAGAACAACGAGCGATTTCCCCTCCAGGTTATGAAACAGGATCGTGTATTACGTTCGGGGGGGAAGCTGGTAACACAAAGAGACTTGAGATTATTACCATGGCACTGGTCTGTCCATACTCTCCTACCCTGAGGGTGTAGGGGTGTGTGTGTGTGTCTCCTTTTGAGGAGTGACTGTGTTTTTCCCGTCTGGTCTGATCGAGGGAATTTCCTCTCCGGGATTCGGGGAAAATTACCACGGGTTAACACCTGGACGGCGTCACGTATATTTAATTTAGATCAGTGTGGAGGGGAGAGTTAGGTCGCGTCTCTCACTGCGGCCAGTTATATAAAGCTGGTGAGTCGCCGCTGGTCAGGCACACACACACACACACACACACACACACACACACACACACACACACCATCGGCCCTGAGGTGCCACTACATGTGAGTAATGATGGGAGTGAGGGATGGATGGCTCGCTGGAAAGTGGTCTTGCGGGGTCCAGTAGAGGAGGTTTTTTTTTTATATATGTCATTCCAGGATAGGTTTATATGGAACAGAGAGAGAGAGAGAGAGAGAGAGAGAGAGAGAGAGAGAGAGAGAGAGAGAGAGAGAGAGAGAGAGAGAGAGACGAATGTGAAATAGCTCTTCCCTCTTGTAACAGACAAATAGTAATAACAGACGGTAAGTACACACCGACACATGTCCACGTGTTAATGACTCAATCCTGGGGATAGGGGAGAAAGAATACTTCCCACGTATTCCCTGCGTGTCGTAGAAGGCGACTAAAAGGGAAGGGAGCGGGGGGCTGGAAATCCTCCCCTCTCATTTTTTTTTTTTTAATTTTCCAAAAGAAGGAACAGAGAAGGGGGCCAGGTGAGGATATTCCCTCAAAGGCCCAGTCCTCTGTTCTTAACGCTACCTCGCTAATGCGGGAAATGGCGAATAGTATGAAAAAAAAAAAAAAAAATATATATATATATATATATATATATATATATATATATATATATATATGCGAAAGTAATGCACATCATTACCTCCGGATACTCGTGTGAATTATTGAACCGAATCGGATTTAAGGATCGCTATACTTCGGACAGTTTCAAAACATCCCCCCCCCACACACCTGACCTTGAAGGTGGTGAGGTCGAGCGGTCGGCTACGTGACTCCGGGAGAGTGGCTGATCGGCGACATCTGCCACGCGTCCTCTAGACACACTTGTCTGGACAGATGTGATTCCTCCCTTCGGACACCTGCTGTCTTAATGCTTTCTTCCATCCACATGCCGTGACGGGTTCCACATCCGACGCTCCAGGTCCACCTCGACGTTGAAGTTACTGTTCGTACTGGACGGAGAGAGGGGGGGCTTTTGAGCTATCGTCTGGGCTCCAACCTCCTGAATAATCTATTGTATCACAGAACCTTCTCAGATTTCAAATGTTATCCGCATTTATTGTATCCTACTTTAGTTTATTCTATTTCATCCACCACTCTTAACAAAACTACTTCTTCATCTCTTTTCTTGCGAGTCTTTCTGGCTTGATCAGTTCCGTGTTCTGTCGTGTTCTGGTGCTCCACACCAGCAGAATCACCAGTAAGTCGTGTTTCATCTTACCAGGTGGGGTACAACATGACATGGAGGCGACCTCGCGGCTCTGTATGCTCCGGGAGGAGAGGAGGAGGTGGGTAGGTGGTGGTGTTAAGACGACCTGATAGCCAGGAAAGGTGAGGAGCTCAGGTCTTGGTTTTGATACTTCTGGGGGTTTTTTAATGTTGCATTTGGTCACTGTGTCTCAGGGTCTTAAGAGGCACTTTGGTGTTCGTGGATCTGGTCAGGTCTTCGAGGGTCCTGGTCTTCGTGGCTGTGGTGTCCGTGGTCCGCCCATCCCTCTGGGGGTGGTAAACCCCAAAACCCCAAGGGCTTCATGCGTCTCGTGGGATTAGGGGGTGGCAAACATCAAGAGAAGCTTAGGTACGAAAAAAAGCTTAAGTGCGATAAAGCTTCGGTACAATGGAGCTTAGTTGGTGGAGTGAGGATTTACCTCCGCCACGGTAGGTGATGTAAACCCAGGGTGTCTCGAGGGCTTAGTGTCTGTGGTTTTATGTCGTCAAAGGGTAATTTGGCGTGAGGCACGGAGGGATATGGTTTACTGAGGTCTTATGGAAGGTGTTGAGAGTCAATGAGACTCAGGTCTTCGCGCCTTTCGTACACGGAGGAAGGACTGGTGTGTGAATGATAGGAATCTTCTAAAAGATTATGTTCGCAATGTGGTGAAAAATGAATACAGGGTGGATGAATAGCTGGGTTGACTGTGGACCGACTGCCGCATCCAGGACTCGAACCTATACGCTCGACCCTGAGCGGCCTGTGAATCCATCACGGTCAGGGGCTCTAACTGCTACACCACGGAGGTCCACGGAAATGAAATGGTCTCTTTAGACTTGTATTTTAGTTCCTGTGGTAATTGTGCATAAGTGTATAATGTGGATTGTATACGATATAAACAGGTCAGTGTGGTAATGTGGTACAGTTCTGGCCTGACTTGGGTACTGTAACATGATACCTCAGCAGTACAGTAGGTGTGGGACAGGACCGGCCTCGCAGGGGTACTGTAACATAGGTACTCCAGCAGTGATAACATCAGTATAATGTCCCCCTCAAATGTCCCTGTGGTCTACGCTGTTGCTACAACGGTACGACGCTTCGAGGACGAAGCTTTCGCTCGAGGAGGATGTCTATCCTCTTCTTACACATTCTGCGTCAAGTAGCGTGGCTCATGTAACTGTTTGTACCTCGCTGTATCCTGTATGTTATACATCATGAGATACCGTGGACAGTCTCTGTATCGCTACCAGTGTAACTTAAGCCTGTACTTTTTATATATGTTGTTTCTACTGTTGCCATGGTCGATGTCTCCTACTGAATCGAACCCTGATACTCTTGTGGGTGCCTCAAATGTATCATTACGCCACTGACAGCTTTCCTTCGTTTTTGACGAGGCGAGAATCAACCTGGTCCCCAAGCCTACTTAGGCCAACCTGTCGCCTCGTCTATGACGTAGTATTTTCTTTTCTGTGTTCTTTGTGCTTGCCTCCACCTACCCCCTAGTCCACATACCCTTCGCTTTTATCCTAGAAATGCTTCGTCTTGCTTTGTCTGTTATGAAAGTAGACGAATAGAGGTTTTAATGGCTTAATATTTAGACTGTTTTAAGAGAGCATGATTATTTGATTATTTTGCCTGCGGCGTGGTGCCGGGTGGTGGGTGGGTGGCGGCGGCGGCGCCCCTGGGCGTTCCTGTGAGTCACCAAGGTCGGTCGAGCACGATGTGGAGAGAACTGTTGAGCCGAAGGAGGAAAAAAGAGAAGCCACGTGAGGCTGGAGATGCCCGGTGGAGTAAGGTGGAGATGCCCGGTGGAGTAAGGTGCAAATGCCCGGTGGAGTAAGGTGCAAATGCCCAGTGGAGTAAGGTAAAGGACGGTGTGTAGGGAGTGTTAAAGGAGGCTTGGGGGGGATTAATGGTTGGCGGGGGCTGCAATGAACTGGTCAAGTGTACATCCCTTACGTTAGGTTCAGGAGGGCAAGTTGTGACTTGACGAACGCGGGTGAACGAAGGCGAGTTTAGTTAAGGTGAGGGAATTTGTGATAAAAAGGAGGGACGTATATAGTCACGAAAACAGAGACTAGAAACGGAACTAGAGAGAGAGAGAGAGAGAGAGAGAGAGAGAGAGAGAGAGAGAGAGAGAGAGAGAGAGAGAGAGAGAGAGAGAGAGAGAGTAGGATTCTGGTGAGGAGAGATAATGATTACAGCTCCGGGGCAAATCACGTAGAGTGAAGGTCAGCAGGTCCTGGTGATGGTGAGGTAACTCCTGCAGCAGCAGCAGCAGCACCCGGATCGCCGTCGTTCCTTCAGGTGATTGTTTACACTGTCTGCTGCGGGGTCCACAGGCGCGCGGGGCAGGGAAGGTCAGGCGGCCGCGTGGCGCCTTTGTGTGTGTGTGTGTGTGTGTGTGTGTGTGCGCGCGCGCGAGGTGGCGGGAGCCTGCGGCCGATAATGGCGCCACCAGGAACGGTCTATCTCCCGCCGTCGTACATCACCCACAACGCCCTTTGAATACTCGTTAGATGCCTGGTGGTAGCGGGAGACCAGAGGCAGTGAGGACAGACCTCACTGTTAGTTGCTTGTCGCTACTGCTACTGGAGTGCGAGGTGGTATGTGAGCCTGCGTGCTTGGCGGCGTCTCTGGGTGTAGTAAATGCAGCGCAGCGGAAGAGCAGGAGGATAGACCAGGTTAATGTAGGAGTTCACATGGTGACGGAGGAACAGAATAAAGGAGATATAGTCTTCCTTATTGAGGACGAGAGTAATCTGGACGTGGACGCAGAAGAGTCTTCGAGACTGTAATGAAAATGATCAGTCAAAGCCATTGTCTGGTCCGCTGCTGGAGAATTGGACGAGTGTATTGTGTCTGGAGGGAGGGAGAGAGTGTCTCTGTATAGCCGGGCTTCGACTCTTGAGGGTTCTTAGGTATGATGGCCTCTACCCTACGGCTGCTACTGCTGGTTGCGTTCTTGCCTTAGAACTTATAGTAGCCATCCTGTTGGTGGTGCTGACGCTACAGCATGACAGGCGCTACAGCATGACAGGCTTCAGGCGATGCTTACATCCCAACCAGTCGTATCTTTGGCTGGCTCAAGACGGAAGTACCTCCGTACCAGGCCACTCCGCGCCGCGGTATACCCCACCCCTCACCTCTAACACGACCTACGGTAAAAAAAAGGTATAAAAGTCAGCACTTCACCGAGGTGTGTGGGAGATTCGTCTCACGTCTCCAAGCCAGGTTGGTTAACTAGAGACTTTCCTGGCGGTCTAGCTTCTCTCGGGCGCGCCACTCGGCCCTCCCCCTCTCCATTCACAAGGCAAAGACGTCAGCAGAAATGAGCGATGTTGGCTCAGTCATAAATGAACTGAGGTAAAGGAAAAGGCAACGTTGATATGCCACGAAACATTTAGATATAATACGAAGTTAAGGATACTGGCCTTAATGGTTGTAACTCCGTCTTGTATAAATGGGACGACACTTCAGGCGTGTCGAGTACCCATAATACATTACCCACGGCATAGCATGTGTCGCCTGGTAAATTTGAGGATTTACATTAAGTATCCAATGGCTGGGCTTCGACTCGTGTTTAGTAACGGGCAAAAAGTTGTGTAGCCGGGGGTAAATGCACCTGTAGCGGCGTCACTTATTATAGGATGTCAGGTAGTTTACGATTGGACGTTTTTGCCATACGCGGGACACGCCGATCGAAATATGAACGAAGAGATGAATATATATATATATATATATATATATATATATATATATATATATATATATATATATATATATATATATATATATATATATATATTCCTATGAGTCCACGGGGAAAATGAAACACGAAAAGTTCCCAAGTGCACTTTCGTGTAATAATCACATCATCAGGGGAGATACAAGAGAGAAATATAACAGTCAGTTGATATACATCGAGGAGACGAAGCTAGGACGCCATTTGGTAAACATATATATATATATATATATATATATATATATATATATATATATATATATATATATATATATATATATATATATATATATATATATACACCAAAGCCAACTAAAGATATGTCCCTAATACGCTTCGATGATGAGTCATCGACAGTTGTATAGGTGGGAGTTCATTCGACACTGGGTTCCGTGGACCTTGCCAGAGAGTGTGTGTTGGAGGAAGTACCTTGCGCGTACGGGGTACGTGGCTGGCTGGCTGGCTGTACACCCGAGATACGCAATGCTAAACCACCACATTAATGCCGACCACGTCCCTAAAGGCCACACGTTTTACTGGGGGGGTCATGTTTTTGGCCGTGCATATATGGCCATGTCTGTCCCCGGAGTCGACCAGTGGCGCGGCTCAAGTTTATTACATGTGACTCTGTGTGTAGTGGTGATTTGTCGGCTGGAACAGTGACTCTCTCCTAGACTTACGTATACGTAGACAAACACAAGGGTTTGATTGTGAGGTACCTGTCGCCCTGGTGGACTGCTAGGGCTTGGGTTATCTATATTAACGGCCTTGGTAGACGTGTGTGTGTGTGTGTGTGTGTGTGTGTGTGTGTGTGTGTGATCGTTTACATATGATTTGACCGTTTGCATAAGTGAATATATATGGTTTATGTATGTGTGTGTATGTATATGTGTGTTTGTGTTTGTTTAGATACGTGTAGCTTATGTGTTTCGAGTGTTCTGGTGTATATACTCTGTTGCTTGTGAAGTCGGCTCATGATTTTACTTGTACATATGTGGCTATGTGGCTACGTGACTCGCTTACATATTTCTGAAGGTTGTGGTCGAAAAGGTAAGGTGATTACTTTAAGTGTCATAATGAGAGGGAGAGTGGTTTACACTCGTGGTGCAGCGTCTCTTAACCTTGTATGCATACTACGTACCACGTCTTTATCCCTGTGTGAGTATACATACATACAAGACTCATACTTTGTATGTATATATTACATACAGACAAGACTCATACTTTGTGAGTATGTATACATTACATACATACAAGACTCATACTTTGTGAGTATATATACATTACATACGTACAAGACTCATACTTTTTGAGTATATATACATTACATACATACAAGACTCATACTTTCTGAGTATATATACATCACATACATACAAGACTTATATTTTACGAGTATATATATACATTATATCTATACAAGACTTATAGTTAGGAAGGTAGTCATTTACTGGCCAGATCCGAGAGAGAGAGAGAGAGAGAGAGAGAGAGAGAGAGAGAGAGACAGACAGACAGACAGAGAGAGAGAGAGAGAGAGAAAGAGAGAGAGAGAGAGAGAGGATGAGCACCTGGGTCAGGCGTGGACCGACTGTGCTTCCAGGATTCGAACCCCTGCGGGTCTGCTGACCCCGGGCGGACCTGTGCAGACTTATGATCAGTAACGCTAACCATTACGCCATGTGTGTGTGTGTGTGTGTGTGTGTGTGTGTGTGTGTGTGTGTGTGTGTGTGTGTGGCGTTAATAGCGTTTATGACTGGTGACTGCGTTATCCCCTGGTGTTATCTCTACGTAACAGGGATATGGAAATCTTTATGGCATTGTGTCAGCGCCACAGGCCTCCGTCAGCAACCATAACCACTTACAGCTATCGTCAGCGCTCCTCAGACAACTGTCAGCTATTGTCAACACCCCTCAGACCACCGTCAGCCATCGTCAGCACCCCTCAGACCACCGTCAGCCATCGTCAGCAACCCTCGGACCACCGTCAGCCATCGTCAGTAAACCTCTGACCACCGTCAGCCATCGTCAGCACCCCTCAGACCACCGTCAGCCATCGTCAGCACCCTTCAGACCACCATCAGCCATCGTCAGCAACCCTCAGACCACCGTCAGCCATCGTCAGCACCCCTCAGACCACCGTCAGCCATCGTCAGCACCCCTCAGACCACCGTCAGCCATCGTCAGCACCCCTCAGACCACCGTCAGCCATCGTCAGTAACCCTCTAACCACCGTCAGCCATCGTCAGCAACCCTCAGACCACCGTCAGCCATCGTCAGCGCTTTACAGACTCCCAGAGCCAGGTCCTCCTCTTTGTCATAGGCCACTTGCAGATCACCTCGTCATAGGTCAACCAGGCCCTTTGTCACCTGTCTCTCCGGTGTGCCTTCCTGTGTAACCACCGCCATCACTTCCTCCTCCTCCTCCTCCTCCTCCTCCTCCTCCTCCTCCAACTACCGTACTCTCCCCTCCACCACCAGGGCCCCCAAACACCCTCACCATCCACTCCACCAACACCAACAGGTCACCATCCACTCCACCAACACCAACAGGTCCTTCAAGCAGCAGTGTGACTCCTCCACTAGTGGTACCACATACCCAGCTTTCCCTCCACCACATATTCAGCCTTCCCTCCACCATATACCCTGCCGTCCCTCCACCATATACCCTGCCGTCCCTCCACCACATACCTAGCCGTCCCTCCACCACATACCCAGCCGTACCTCCACCACATACCCAGCCGTCCCTCCCCCACATACCCAGCCGTCCCTCCACCACATACCCAGCCGCGTCCCCCACATACCCAGCCGTACCTCCTGACATTTACAACGTGGACCGTCATTCAAATATGAAGACGAAAAAAAAAAGTAATCATAATCATGCATAATTCTAAACTGTTTTACTGGTAGTTAATTAAACTGCTTCCTGTTGTCCTAGACGACGAGAGAGCTAATAAAGGTCTCGCATGGTTTGACATAACTGTAAATTGTGAGTAGAGGGTTCAACGCCTGAGCCAGGAATTTGAACGTAGGCGCTGTGAGGGAGTTTAGATGTTGATCCCTCAATCCGTGTGTAGGTGTGTGTTGTGTGCATGTGTGGCGCCTCTGGCGGCTGGAGTCTGAAGCTGAGGCCGAGAGTAAGCTCAGGCTCTGTTGCCAGTTCGCATGTTATGTTTGTTACTTTATTAATCGTGAAGAGTTTCCAGTATTGGTAAATATGCTTAAGTTGGTAAACAAATAGATATCATTTGTTGGAAATTTAGCTTTTATGAGAGAACTGTTGTATTTGTTAATTATTTCTGGTTCTTTATAGTCGAAATGGATTGATTTCTCTGAGTTACCATATACAAGATGGGAGGGTTGACAGATTGTACCGTCGTGTATCGTACTGTCGTGTTCAAGTATCGCACCGTCGTGTTCAAGTATCGTACCATCGTGTTCAAAGGATCGTACCGTCGTGTTCAAGTATCGTACCGTCGTGTTCAAAAGATCATACCATCGTGTTCAAAGCATCGTACCGTTGTGCTCGAAGCATCGTACTGTCGTGTTCAAAGGCTCACACCATCTTGTCAAAGGATCGTACCGTCGTGTTCAAAGCATCGTACCGTCGTGTTCAAAGGCTCACACCATCTTGTCAAAGGGTCGTACCGTCGTGTTCGAAGCATCGTACCGTCGTGTTCAAAGGCTCACACCATCTTGTCAAAGGATCGTACCGTCGTGTTCAAAGCATCGTACCGTCGTGTTCAAAGGCTCACACCATCTTGTCAAAGGGTCGTACCGTCGTGTTCAACGGATCTGGCCGTCGTTGATCGAGAGGTTAACCAACGAAGTGAATGACTGCCAGGCTTGCTCTAGAGCTGGTGGTGAGGGTTCCCTCCCTCACAGGGTTACAATATACAAATTGGTACACAGCTCAAATTTTTTACCTCGCGTTCCCGTTAGCAAATTGCTGGTAATGGTTTTTTTTTTTTGCTCCAATTGAACGAGAGAAACACATTCAGAACGACAGTTAGGTTTTGTGTGTGTGTGTGTGTGTGTGTGTGTGTGTGTGTGTGTGTGTGTGTGTGTGTTGCAGACAAAAAAAATTGAGGAATTACATTAACAAATGGTTTAAAATGATTGTTACATTACTAGTTAGGTTGGGGAATTACATTAACAAATGGTTTTCATAATTGTTACATTACTGGTTAGGTTCTTGCTTGTTATATTTCTAATTGGATTTGTTAAGTTGGTTTATTATCAATTAGGTTGTTCGGTTGTTACGTTGCTAATTGGTGGAGAGAGTCTGTGCAACGCATGTACACCATCACTATGTCTGCTTTTGTATCGGGTTTTCTCTCTCCCACCCATTCCCCCATTACCACTTACCTTTCCCACCTATTCCATCATTACCACTTGTTCTCTCTCTCTCTCTCTCTCTCTCTCTCTCTCTCTCTCTCTCTCTCTCTCTCTCTCTCTCTCTCTCTCTCTCCCCTTTATACATAGTCCCACTCTCCCAACTCCCCGCACGTAATTTCTGCTTGCTATCATGAATGTTCGTCATGGGCCATCAGGTCTGCTGTTATCTGTCCTTCCCATGTATTCCCATGCACCAATCCCTCGCCCCATCCCATAGAGAGACAGGTATCCTCCCACTGTCAGTGTAGCCACGTATCCTGCCACTGTCAGTGTAGCCACGTATCCTGCCACTGTCAGTGTAGCCACGTATCCTACCACTGTCAGTGTAGCCATGTATCCTACCACTGTTAGTGTAGCCACGTATCCTACCGCTGTCAGTGTTGCCACGTATCCTGCCACTGTCAGTGTAGCCACGTATCCTACATCGTCAGTGTAGCCACGTATCCTACCACTGTCAGTGTAGCCACGTATCCTACCACTGTCATTGTAGCCACGTATCCTACCACTGTCAGTGTAGCCACGTATCCTACCACTGTCAGTGTAGCCACGTATCCTACCACTGTCAGTGTAGCCACATATCCTACCACTGTCAGTGTAGCCTCGTATCCTACCACTGTCAGTGTAGCCACGTATCCTACCACTGTCAGTGTAGCCACGTATCCTACTACTGTCAGTGTGAGTTCGTCTGGACAAGATTCTTGAAGGGATTAAGTAGCATTACCTGAAGGTGTTTGGTCCTTGTGGCGTGCCCCCAGCAGGCCCAAGACAGAGCCATCAACACCCCAGCGCAGCTGCAGATGCATCCTAGCAAGGTTGAGGGCAGTGCAAGCCAGTGCCTCAGCCCTGCTTCCGATGCGTCCTAGCGAGGTGGAGGGCATCGCCGCTACGAACCAAAGCCACTGTCTTTAATTACTGATAATTGCTTAACAATGGAGGGAACGGCAAAAACATCGGCGTACGCCTGGGGGGTGTTTTATGGGCAGTTTTTTGTTGAGGTGATGTAGAGGAGGGGAGAAAAACCTGTCTTCACCTGCCTCTGAAGGTGGTTCCTCCTTCAGGTAAAAACCCGAAGGGGTCGGGCGGAGAGGATGTACTAGGAGGCCCTTTCCCATACCGTGATCACGCCCACGGATGGGCGGCCGGGCGGGGCGTGCTCAAGGCCATCTCATGCCACACAAACACATACACACACACATACGCAAATAGACAGGCATACGCCCGTCCTGTGGGCGTGGAGAAGAGAGAGAAAGAGTCGTGGGGAGCAGGAGGCGTGCGATGATAAGTAAGAAGGAGTCCTAGGGAAGGAGGAGGCGTGGGGGTGGGGGGGGAGCAGGAGCGAGTCATGGGACGCAGGAGGCTTGGAGGGAGGGAGGAAGGGAAGCCCTTGAGAGAATGAGAGGCAGCGGCCGGCATGACGGGCCAGAGAGGACGTTTAGGGAGAAGTGATTAGGGTGACCCTTGAAGGCAGAGACTGGATGGGGCCTTGATCCTGTGAACCTGAGGCTGGATGGGGCCTTGACCTGTGGACTTGAGAGTGGACCTGAGGCTTGGATCTTGACCAGTGGACTTGGGGACCATCAGTAGCTTGCAGACGAGCAAGCACAGGAGTAACTTCAGAGACTTACACACCTCCAGTACACGAGGATGGACGCCATCTGGTCCATACGTCATGCTTGCGTCCGGAGGGAAACCTGCTTTTTTTGGCCTCATCGAAAAGAAATGACAGTGAGGGACACAAGAGGAGTAAGAGTGAAGGAGCGTCAGGGGAGGAGAGTGAGAGGGGAAATCAGAATCATCCAAAATGGAGTTAGAGGATGAAAGAGGACCAAAAAGGATTGCTTCGTCAGTAGGAGAGTCAGCTGTAGTACCATCAGAACGGATATGTTATAGGGAAAGGTAGTGAGACAGAGGCTGTTGCTGATGCTTTTGGCTACAGAGAGAGACAAACCAGTGGGTGAAATGAGGAGGAACCAGTAGTGGAAGAAGATGAAAGAAAGTCCTTCTACCTTCGGCCAAAGAAACGGCTTCGCCTCACGGACGGCAACATACGTGCAATGATTTCTCGCGGGGTAGATAAAAGCTGAATGCTTGTCGGAGGAAGGAGAGATTTTTTCCCCTAGGACCATCATGGCAAATTACTCATAATAGTCAAAGGCTTTAATAATCTTGATCTATCGAGTTACCTAAGACTATAGTCGTCGATTTTATTGGTAGAAATGGATACGAACTCGTAGGCAAACGTTTTACCTCGAATGAGGCGAGGTACTTTCTGTTCATCAGGACTGTTAACAGATGGAGCGATTTGCCTGTTAGAGTGGTTGAAAGCAGTACTGTCGAAGATACGTGTTTGAGAATAGATTTGATAGATATTTCCCTTCAAGTCCACAGCTTACACATTATTTGCGCTTCCTTAAGGCAAGTAAATTCTCCTTGAATTTTCTGCATGCCTCCTGACTTTTACCACATCGAAGTATGCGAGTCTCTGGTATCTTCCGGAGTCACAAACAGCCTCGAAAGGACCCAGTGGTCTGTTGGTTCTTGGGAAGGACGCGGCCAGACGAGTCTGGTGTGACGTTTGGCAGGACCGGGACCCATCATTGTTGAAGGTGTTTACTCCCAGTGTGGAACACTCTCTCCTGCAAGGCCACTTGCGTTCAGATCCTCGGGTTGCACTAGACCTAGAGTGCGTTCAAATCCTTGTGTGAACACCTGGAGTGCTTCAGATGCTCATGCGTACACAAGGAGTAGTTTCAGATCATCATGTGTACACATGGAGTGGGTCTGATCCTCATGTGTACGCATGGAGTGGCTCACTGTACGCACAGTAGTACTTGGGTGTAGACGGTAACAGGATGTACATGACTGGTCTGGGCGGGTGCCTGGCCTTGTCTCATGCAATTAAGCATAATTTTCCCATATATAGCATTATCACCGAGCCATGTCATGGGTTAATGGCGCAGCGCAGGTTGCAGCCCTCCCTCAGGAATTACGAGAGACCTTGTAGAAGGAGACTTTAAGGAGTCCACCGCCACGCTTGCGATGCATCTATAAAACCCTCTTGGCCACAGACGGCTTGGAAGCAGGTAAGAGGAGCCGCCTCCACCGCCGCTTCCTCCTACCGCAGGAACTTTAATAGATTAGCTAAGGGAGTGCTTATGTAACCGACAGTGTGTACGTGTGTGTGTGTGTGTGTGTGTCTGTGCGTGTTTACTGGTGAAGGCTGCGGAGGGCGGGTCCTGAATCTTGGGGTGGGTGGTGACTCCCGCGTGTCGTGAGGAGGATATGTCAGGTGTAGCGCAGCGAGAGAGAGAGAGAGAGAGAGAGAGAGAGAGAGAGAGAGAGAGAGAGAGAGAGAGAGAGAGAGAGAGAGAGAGAGAGAGACGTGCCTCACCCAGCACCCAGGAGGTCTCTTGTGACTCGCCGCTCGCTCATGCCTGATCCGTATTTATCCTCCAGTGTTCATGGCCTCTCCCTTTGTTTCTCTCCCCACTGAGAATAAGTCTCGGGGGGTTTCTGAAAGGCCTTCAAGTGCACGCCGCCACAGGGAGGACACGTGTAACCTTCAGGTGCCTGATGAGTCGTGGTCATGTTGTGTCTGGGTCTCGCTTCAGTTTGTTTTTATTCTGTCCTGCTCCCCAGAGGATTAATCCTGGGCCACTTAGAGGTAGTCATGGCCGCGTCAGCAGATGTTATAGCCTTCCGCGTCACACAGGTCGGACGGGATTATACGGCAGGTTCCCTCGGTCTAACTGTGGGAGGATTAACGTCACACGTAGCACAGGGAGTGACAGGTTACGTAAGACAAGACCTCCCCCACCCCTTTCCCCCCCGAGATACGTAACTCACATTGGTGGGCGAGGCTTCACATGCGGCCTCATGATCCTGAGCATTGATGGTAAGCGCGCCAGAGGTGCCCTCGACACGTAGCCGTAGCAAGTGCTGTAGGATCCTGGGTTAGCTGGTCACCTTGCTGTGATACAGCAGCCGACCAGCGCTGCGGGGGTCAGCTTGTAGTCATATGAACCTCCTGGCCCTCAGAGACCTACTGTTCCTCTGGTACCTCTTGGTCCTGAGGGAACTCTCAACCCGTAGGGACCTATTGGCTATCAGGGACCTATTGGTCCTCAGGAAACTCTTGACCCTGAGGGACCTATTGGTCTTCAGGATCCTCCTATCCCTCAGGGACCTCCTCTCGACACTCAGGGACATATTGGCTTTCGGGGACCTATTTGTCCCAGGGGACTTCTTGATCCTCAGGAACCCCCTGGCCTTCAGGGATATCTTGGCCCTTTGGTGCCTCTTGGCCCACAGGGACTTCAGAATCAGGCATCAGACAAGGCTCAGCACTCAGCCACTCTCCAGACATATTGGTAGTCAGCCATCCAGCAGGCTTCCAGTACTAGGTGGCCGTTAGGCATCATCACATAGCCATGAGACATGCATCATCAGATAACCTCAAGACATGAGTCAGCCGTCAGTTTATGAAACAGTTTTCTTCCCAGCTGAGTCGAGTCGGCCATGCATCAGTCATCGCTTGTGCCCCAACCATGCAGGAATCATCACTGACATCAGCCAAGCACCAACGATCACTGGTGTCATTCATGCAGTAACACATCATAAGCCATGACCCAGGGAGTGTGCACGCCCACAGTCATGAGGTGACTGTTTTAAAACACCCAAGAAGACGGGGTCCCCTCAGGCATATCCTTTGACAGGGCGATATCCTTTGACAAGACGACCCCATCAGGTATATACCAGGGCGATATCCTTTGACAAGGCGACCCCATCAGGTATATACCAGGGCGATATCCTTTGACAAGACGACCCCATCAGGTATATACCAGGGCGATATCCTTTGACAAGGCGACCCCATCAGGTATACACTAGGGCGATATCCTTTGACAAGACGACCCCATCAGGTATATACCAGGGCGATATCCTTTGACAAGACGACCCCATCAGGTATATACCAGGGTGAGACGGCTCCTCTCCAGGCATATTCTAGAACAAGACGCCGGTCCCCCTCACCAGGCGTATCCCAGAACAAAACCTCCCCTCTCACTAGGCGTATCCCAGCAGAAGCAGCCTTAAAAACTCGACAGTTGGTGATGAGCATCGCAGGAAGTTACTCTGAATGATGGGCGAGGCGAAGAAAATTGGGTAGTAGTGCGGGAGTGTCTTGGTTGGAGTGTTAACAAAAGAAGGGACTGACCTGGGTGGAAGGATCAACAAGGAAGGGGCTGGGTTGTGTAGTAGCATCGACTAGGAAGGGGACAGGGGAGAAGGGGCTTTGTGCGACCTCATGTTGGGACGAGTCTTTGGAAAAACCTTTCTTTGTGTGCACATTTTCAGGTGGAAGTGTGTGTGTTGTGTGTGTGTGTGTGTGTGTGTGTGTGTGTGTGTGTGTGTGTGTGTGTGTGTCAATAAGGAAGACCTGATGAGTATTTCCATAATGGGTACGACCAGTCACCACAGTCAACAGCTGAGGGCCATTTAGTGCCAGCAACGTAATGCCTGCCACTGCCTCGTTTGCTTGATACAAACACATTTGCTTCTGAGAATAAACACCAGGTGGGAGCACTTTCAAGAGATAATGTTGTATCTCTCAGGAAACAAGCAGTTCGATGTTTACTAAAGACGTTATTTAATGTTTCACATTATTGCAAAGCGCATCAAGGAAATAGATAGTGTGGCTATGTTCATAAGCATTTTTGCTGAGGTTTGAAACGCATGGATTGAGGATAGGAGATTAGTTTTTTTTATATGATCTACCAGTGTGTGTGTGTGTGTGTGTGTGTGTGTGTGTGTGTGTGTGTGTGTGTGTGTGTGTGTGTACCTGCAGGTTCAATGAGAGCAAGCAGGGTCGTCTAACGTGAAGTGCGTATCATAGAAACGTGATGGCGCCACCCTCATCCTCTCTCGAGGCTACAGAGATTATTAGTTGTTGATATTTTCAACCAGTCAATATGTACGTTGTGAACTGCAGTAGTAAATTTGTAATGTTATGCAGTAGTCGTTTATAAGCCACCCTTCCCATGGCGTAAGGTAACACCCTGCAACCTGATGGTGTTATAAGGTTATGACATACCTCTCCTTGTGTGTTGTAAGGCTGTGACATGCTACTTCTCGTGTTTTGTGAGATTACATCACTCCAGGCTTGTTTTTTGTGGTTAAGACGTACAACTTTTCCGTGTTATGAGGTTACAACACACCACCCTTGCGTGATCTCAGGTTACAGTACACCACCCTGACGTTTGGTCAGGTCACACTACACCACCGCCCCTTGTGTGTTGTCCCGTTGCAACAATAACCTCGCGTGTTGTGACGCCACGACGCACCACCCCTCGCATGTTCCCACACTGACCCATCCCTGGCGTGCTGAGACCTTGTTACACCCCACACGTCTCGTGTATTGTGACCTGACCATACAATAAATCTCGCGTGTTGTGACCGTAAATCATACCACAACCTTTGCGTTGCGCCATCATATAACACAGTTTTTGCTTGGTATGACCTTATGACAGAACACGCAACTCGTGTTCTACAACTTACGTCTTTCTGTACCATGACGTGTTGTGATTTAAGCCCGCACCACCCGTGTTGTGAATTTAACACCCTCCATCATATCTGTGATGACACACTAGTGGTTGGTTGGCTGATTATTTGGCTTTTAGACCCACCAATTCGTAGGGTCATTAAGAAGTCGTCATCGTTAAGGTATAAGCATCTATCGAAAATCTTAAAAGAAAAATGTATTTTCTTTAGTTCAAAAGAATTCGAAGACAATTCGTACCCTCACTTGGGTTCAGATTGGTTGGGTGTTTGGGCTATAAGCTTGTCAACTCCCAAGGTCATTAAGCCTGTCACTTTCTTCATGTAACTACCCACAGAAAATTCTTTGAACACCTAAAGATCTTAAGGATAGCTCTAACGCCACACACGCTCTCTCACTGTGGCCCGGTAAATGGTTGGTTTTTCTTATCTTCAAGTACCTTCACTAGTGACCTGAGGCAGAGCGTTGGTAATTCGTTGGTAAACAGATTCTTGTGCTGTGTTTTTCTTCGTAATTTTGAGTGCGTTGGCGGCAGCGCGTCGGGAAGGCTTCGATATTATTATAAATCATGAGTCGGGTGAGCCAGGTGTGGGTAGAGGAATGCCAGGCGGGCGGGAGTACCATAAATCTGAGGGTGTGGCGTCGGCTGCGACACCCACACTGGCCTTACTCGTCTAGTTCAGTCTCCCCTGACACCGACGGCAACAGCAGCAGCAGGAGCAGTAGGGCCTCGGTGGCTGTTACCCCGAGGGTTACCTGGCGTTGGAAACGGGTAATCCACTAAGCTAAGGAAGTAGGATAACAGCTAGAACGAGTCTCATAACCAACCATTAGATCTGGGAAAGTATTTAAGCTAAGATATAGAGGAAGGTTATGGAATAATCAAAGAAAATGTGGAAGAAAAAGGAGGTGGAGTCTATAGAAAATGTATCTCAGACTTCTGTGTTCGTAAGTCATTGTCCTGAAGCTCTTTATCCTCAAATAAGATTACGTATTGAATGATAAGCTTATAGTATCATCTTATATTATGTACTTTCTGCAGATTTAGTGCTAAACAAAATGAAATCAGAACAAATACTGATGAAATTCACGTCGGTCACAACTACTGGAAGGAGGGGAGTGTATGTATATCATCTCATAAAGATCTCTGGCCGTTTTAAACATGAAGGTGTGAGGGCGTGTGATGTAGGCGTCAGAGGAATGTTGATTTGCGCTGCGACCTGCACCAGATCCTCCCGTTGTCCCCCACCTGGAGAAAGATTGAGAGTTTGAGACGAAACAGCTTGGAGAGCAGTTCGGTCAGATGCCCTGACGAACGAGTTGGTGGATGAACAGTACGTGGGTATGAAAATAAATACAGTCACCCCTCAGAACTGGGGATAAACGTTTGATGATGTTGTTGAATAAGCAAATAATGCCATCCAAATTTGATGATACGAAGGAAGCTGTGTGTGTGTGTGTGTGTGTGTGTGTTTACACGTTGCCAGATGCGCAATACCCCAGTAACAAACGCACATACGATACTTTTGACCTTCAGTTTGTTGCACAAGTTGTTTGAATTTTTGCTCGAGATGTGACTGGTAATGATGTGAAGTTATGACTGTGGTGTATCTGATGACTGGTGATGTTCTTGTTTCGTACATTTTATTTACATGGAGTACAGTAATTTTCTCAGTCTTGGGTTTGTTTGTTTTTTTCTCTCTCTGTGAAATGTTACTTATAGATGTATAACTTTAAGCAGTGAATATTACCTGTTTGTATATTGCTAGAGAGATTGTAGTGTTGATGTATCTGAGTAATTTCTCCATACATGGCTTGACGATATGGGCAGATGAGGCCATTGTACGTGTATACTTGACAGTATCTCACTGTGACCTCTTGCAATATATATATATATATATATATATATATATATATATATATATATATATATATATATATATATATATATATATATATATATATATATATATATTGAGAGGGTGAAGGCATGTACAGAGCATCAGATTGGGGAAGAGCAGTGTGGTTTCAGAAGTGGTAGAGGATGTGTGGATCAGGTGTTTGCTCTGAAGAATGTATGTGAGAAATACTTAGAAAAGCAAATGGATTTGTATGTAGCATTTATGGATCTGGAGAAGGCATATGATAGAGTTGATAGAGATGCTCTGTGGAAGGTATTAAGAATATATGGTGTGGGAGGCAAGTTGTTAGAAGCAGTGAAAAGTTTTTATCGAGGATGTAAGGCATGTGTACGTGTAGGAAGAGAGGAAAGTGATTGGTTCTCAGTGAATGTAGGTTTGCGGCAGGGGTGTGTGATGTCTCCATGGTTGTTTAATTTGTTTATGGATGGGGTTGTTAGGGAGGTGAATGCAAGAGTTTTGGAAAGAGGGGCAAGTATGAAGTCTGTTGGGGATGAGAGAGCTTGGGAAGTGAGTCAGTTGTTGTTCGCTGATGATACAGCGCTGGTGGCTGATTCATGTGAGAAACTGCAGAAGCTGGTGACTGAGTTTGGTAAAGTGTGTGAAAGAAGAAAGTTAAGAGTAAATGTGAATAAGAGCAAGGTTATTAGGTACAGTAGGGTTGAGGGTCAAGTCAATTGGGAGGTGAGTTTGAATGGAGAAAAACTGGAAGAAGTGAAGTGTTTTAGATATCTGGGAGTGGATCTGGCAGCGGATGGAACCATGGAAGCGGAAGTGGATCATAGGGTGGGGGAGGGGGCGAAAATTCTGGGAGCCTTGAAGAATGTGTGGAAGTCGAGAACATTATCTCGGAAAGCAAAAATGGGTATGTTTGAAGGAATAGTGATTCCAACAATGTTGTATGGTTGCGAGTTGTGCGCAGGAGGATGGATGTGCTGGAAATGAGATGTTTGAGGACAATGTGTGGTGTGAGGTGGTTTGATCGAGTAAGTAACGTAAGGGTAAGAGAGATGTGTGGAAATAAAAAGAGCGTGGTTGAAAGAGCAGAAGAGGGTGTTTTGAAATGGTTCGGGCACATGGAGAGAATGAGTGAGGAAAGATTGACCAAGAGAATATATGTGTCGGAGGTGGAGGGAACGAGGAGAAGAGGGAGACCAAATTGAAGGTGGAAAGATGGAGTGAAAAAGATTTTGTGTGATCGGGGCCTGAACATGCAGGAGGGTGTAAGGAGGGCAAGGAATAGAGTGAATTGGAGCGATGTGGTATACCGGGGTTGACGTGCTGTCAGTGGATTGAATCAAGGCATGTGAAGCGTCTGGGGTAAACCATGGAAAGCTGTGTAGGTATGTATATTTGCGTGTGTGGACGTATGTATATGCATGTGTATGGGGGTGGGTTGGGCCATTTCTTTCGTCTGTTTCCTTGCGCTACCTCGCAAACGCGGGAGACAGAGACAAAGCAAAAGAAAAAAATATATATATATATACTATACAAACCTCCAACAGCCAGCATCGAACCCAGGACCCCTGTGCAACAGGCGGGAGCGCTACCGCTAGGCTATGATCGCCCCTAATAGGGAAATGACTATTCGAATACTATGTACTCGAAAACCCTTCATCTCAAGTTGGTGAGCAACGGGGTCTACACCGGTCATTTCCCAACAGGCTCACATAGCCAGCAGATAGCATTTTACCGAACCTAACCGTACAACGCGGAGGTATATGAATACGAACAAAGTGCATATGAATGCATATGATACAAAGATAAACAAAACAGCAATAGACTATTGGGTCCTTTCGAGATTGTTTGTATTTGTAGATCAGGAATTGATGGGAAATATCCGAAAGTTTATATTCACTTCCAAATACCTGTGCTTTCATTGGTGAATCATCATTCCATGTGCTTTAACAATACTCTGCCTCTCGAAGCGAAACGTATGCCTTCGAGTTTGTATCCATTGCCACAAATGATATTAGAATAATCTATCCATCGACAGCCGCTTAGATCAAGACGGTGAAAGCCTTTGATCACTGTACATACCTGCATTTGATCACCTCTTGACCTTCTCTTTTCTTTAGTCGAATAATTTAAGTGTTCTTGACGTCTCTCATAGGATTTGCGTCTCCGTCCAGGAATCCTCTTGAATGTATTCTCTCCTTTCGATCTCTTTATATGTGTTGGATGACCAAAACTGAACATGACGTTCAGGGCGGATGCGAACCCGTGAATTATAAAGTGGGGGATTTTATTTTTTTCCTCCCTTAGACTTGAATATAATTTTGTCCGCCTTTTTTTTTTTCTATACGGATTCTACGCTCTACTTACTTGGTTTTAGGTCATCGGAGATGATTATATACTAAAGTCTCTCATCTCAGTTACGCTTTTGGGATTTTTTTATCGTCTTTGTACAAAACTTTTACACCAATCAGTATCAAAGTTCGTTTGCCACCTGTGAGGGCCAGTGTGCCAATGTGTCCGTCTCAGATTACGATTGTGGACGATCTGGGTCGATAACATCTTTATCATCCAGCTTACGTTGATGTATGAGTGTCTGATACTCCTGCAGGAGATGCCCGTTATCAGTGTCATATATATATATATATATATATATATATATATATATATATATATATATATATATATATATATATATATATATATATATATCAAAAACTATCGAGGATGTAAGGCATGTGTACGTGTAGGAAGAGAGGAAAGTGATTGGTTCTCAGTGAATGTAGGTTTGCGGCAGGGGTGTGTGATGTCTCCATGGTTGTTTAATTTGTTTATGGATGGGGTTGTTAGGGAGGTGAATGCAAGAGTTTTGGAAAGAGGGGCAAGTATGAAGTCTGTTGGGGATGAGAGAGCTTGGGAAGTGAGTCAGTTGTTGTTCGCTGATGATACAGTGCTGGTGGCTGATTCATGTGAGAAACTGCAGAAGCTGGTGACTGAGTTTGGTAAAGTGTGTGAAAGAAGAAAGTTAAGAGTGAATGTGAATAAGAGCAAGGTTATTAGGTACAGTAGGGTTGAGGGTCAAGTCAATTGGGAGGTGAGTTTGAATGGAGAAAAACTGGAGGAAGTGAAGTGTTTTAGATATCTGGGAGTGGATCTGGCAGCGGATGGAACCATGGAAGCGGAAGTGAATTATAGGGTGGGGGAGGGGGCGAAAATCCTGGGAGCCTTGAAGAATGTGTGGAAGTCCAGAACATTATCTCGGAAAGCAAAAATGGGTATGTTTGAAGGAATAGTGGTTCCAACAATGTTGTATGGTTGCGAGGCGTGGGCTATGGATAGAGTTGTGCGCAGGAGGGTGGATGTGCTGGAAATGAGATGTTTGAGGATAATGTGTGGTGTGAGGTGGTTTGATCGAGTAAGTAATGTAAGGGTAAGAGAGATGTGTGGAAATAAAAAGAGCGTGGTTGAGAGAGCAGAAGAGGGTGTTTTGAAATGGTTTGGGCACATGGAGAGAATGAGTGAGGAAAGATTGACCAAGAGGATACATGTGTCGGAGGTGGAGGGAACGAGAAGTGGAAGACCAAATTGGAGGTGGAAAGATGGAGTGAAAAAGATTTTGAGTGATCGGGGCCTGGACATGCAGGAGGGTGAAAGGCGGGCAAGGAATAGAGTGAATTGGATCGATGTGGTATACCGGGGTTGACGTGCTGTCAGTGGATTGAATCAGGGCATGTGAAGCGTCTGGGGTAAACCATGGAAAGTTGTGTGGGGCCTGGATGTGGAAAGGGAGCTGTGGTTTCGGGCATTATTGCGTGACAGCTGGAGACTGAGTGTTAACGAATGGGGCCTTTGTTGTATTTTCCTAGTGCTACCTCGCACACATGAAGGGGGAGGGGGATGGTATTCCATGTGTGGCGAGGTGGCGATGGGAATGAATAGGGGCAGGCAGTGTGAATTGTGTGCATGGGTATATATGTATGTGTCTGTGTGTGTATATATATGTGTACATTGAGATGTATAGGTATTATATATATATATATATATATATATATATATATATAAACATAAAGTAATTATCTCATCTTTGCTTTATTTTATATTTCTTCTGACAAATTTTGTATCAGGACTTACATTGATTTTCATTCTGTTAGATATTGACATTACATCATTGTACTTGCTTGTCTAAAAATACTCAATGTACCGCAAAAATTATTATTCTGTCGTGTTACCTATAGGGTAGGATGTAGAACACGGTGTGTGTGTGTGTGTGTGTGTGTGTGTGTGTGTGTGTGTGTGAGTGTACCAGTGCCAGATTCGAATGAATTACGAAGATTAGGTAAATAGTTTGAGATTTTTTTCTATTTTTTGTTTTTTTTATTTTTGCTGTGGGGTTTATGATCTTGCACCAAGTCTTCGTCGTTTTCTGAGAGTAATGGTCCAATTGAGTGGGAACTGAGTCTCACGTAACCATGAAATTAGGGAATTTTTATTACAGGTTTCAGAGATACACGCCTTGTATTGTCGCTCGCTTGGCATAAGTATCATATATTATTTTTTTTTTCATAGTGCGTCTTGGGTTTCCAGCCCCGCGAGACGACGAAGATTTGGACAACAGGGGGGAAAAAAAGAGAGAAATTATTAAAGTGTTTCTTTATGACAGACGCGGTTTGAAGGGGCCGGTCCCTTGTGGAGCAATGCGGGAGTCCGCTGGACCCCTCCGCCCCTCTCACAGGTGACTCGACCGGTGTCAGCCAGCCATCTCCTCACAGCCACATTAGCCTCATTAGTTAATAGTTGGTAAGGTGAGTAGGGGCTTACACACCAGGTATAATCCGGCTGGAAGGCGCCCCGCGCGGCCGTGGGATGGAGGGGAGTGGTTCGGGTGGGTGGGTGGGTGTTGAATGTTGTCCGCTGGAGGGAGAGATAGGTGGGCTCGAGTGAGGATGGGGGTGTGTTGGGGTGACGGTGGAGTGTGTTGGGGGTTGGTTGGGATAGGGGACGTGGCCAGCGCCTGGTACAGGAGACTCAGGGGTCTTGTGTGTGTGGAGAGAGGCGCTGGTACAGGAGACTCAGGAGTCTTGTGTGTGTGGAGAGAGGCGCTTGTACAGGAGACTCAGGGGTCTTGTGTGTGTGGAGAGAGGCGCTGGCACAGGAGACTCAGGGGTTTTGTGTGTGTGGAGAGAGGCGCTGGTACAGGAGACTCAGGGGTCTTGTGTGTGTGGAGAGAGGCGCTGGTACAGGAGACTCAGGGGTCTTGTGTGTGTGGAGAGACGCGCTGGTACAGGAGACTCAGGGGTCTTGTGTGTGTGGAGAGAGGCGTTGGTACAGGAGACTCAGGGGTTTTGTGTGTGTGGAGAGAGGCGCTGGTACAGGAGACTCAGGGGTCTTGTGTGTGTGGAGAGACGCCTCGTCGTCATCATCAGTAGTTGTGTTTGAGGAAGACGACACTGCATGACTGGTGAGGTATTGTGAGGCAGGTGGGAGGTGTTGTGAGGTGAGGTTCGGGAGTGCCATGAGGCTGGGTTGGGGGTGTTTTGTGGTGAGTTTAGGCGGGATGGATGTTGTGAGGTGAGGTTAAGGGTTACCGTGAGGCTAGGTAGGAATTGTTTTGAGGTGAGGTTGGGGGTGTTTTGTGGTTAGGCGAGGTGAGGGGGGGGTTGTGAGGTAAGGTTAGGGTTCCATGAGGCTAGGTAGGGGGTGTTGTGAGGTGGGGGTTAAGATGTTATGAAGCCCTGGAGGGTATTGTGAGGTAGATGAGTCACGATGTTAGGTAAGGCAGGTTCTTTGTGTGGTCAAGCTGGATGATGTTGCGCAGTTATGATGTTGTAAAGTCAGGCTGAGTTCACAAGTCAGGTTAAAGTGTGTGTGTGTGTGTGTGTGTGTGTGTGTGTGTGTGTGTGTGTGTGTGTGTGTGTGTGTGTGTGTGGCGAAGTAAGGGTAGATGTCTTTTTACGAATTCTAAGACTTCGTTCTGGACTGAGAGGACATTGATGACCAAAGGAAGACGATGATAGAATGCAGTTGTTATTGTTCGTCGTAGATGAGGGTAAGATTACCACTGAAAGACAGACCAGAACTTAGTTGGCGCGTCTGAGGTACTGTTACCAGCAGTAGCGAGTAGCTCGGGGCGGGTCCCTTGGCTCGTATTGTGCGAAGCACGACGGTAGAGGGAAGAAGAGGTGCTCCCTGCTCGTCCCGTGTCATGAGCTGTAATGTGCACGTATGTACTACCACTCCTCCCTCACCCTCCTCTGTTGTTCAACCTCCTCGTCCTCCTACTCCCTCCCTCCCTTCAGTCCCCACACCCCCGGGGGCCAGCAGCAGCACAGCATGGCTAATGGTTCAATCGCCTTTTACGATTTTTCAATTTCGTCCTCAGTTATGAGGTGGGAGTCCCGGTCCCAGCGGGGGTTGGGGGTGGCTGGGTGCTGGCCGACGATTGTTGCACGCTGAGGCCACTCCAGCTGAGATCTCTCGCTCGTTGACCTCGTACAACGCTTAAACCTTTGCAGTATTTAAGATTCACTTCCTCTCTCTCTCTCTCTCTCTCTCTCTCTCTCTCTCTCTCTCTCTCTCTCTCTCTCTCTCTCTCTCTCTCTCTCTCTCTCTGTTTATATAAGGGAAGTACCGTTGCCTGGGTGGCTCGTGGTCCCCCATACTTGAAATGGTACTTACTTGCTAGAGTAATCAGTACGTGGCTATGCAGCAGAATGTCCTCCACCCTCCCCTGTACTCCGTGCCCAGCCAAGCGTGTGTCGCGCCATTCATCTGTTCTCGATCTTATTTATTTATGTACAGATCTTCCGCGTTCTGTCGTGGATCTCTAAAAAAAAAAACCCTCCTCTCTCTCCTCTTCCTCCACCACCCCTTCCTTGCCTCGTTGTCTGTCTGACCCTGAGTTGAATGAGGGTACGACTCCCGATGTATTTTTCATACCTGTACCGTCGTAGAACCGACAGTCACAGGAGCTAGTATGGTGTGGGTGTAGGGCCGTCTTATATTTCCCCTCCGTCGGCCCTTTGAATATTGATGGTAAATATTGGCTGAAAATTGCCCCTGGCATGAATGGGTGGTCATGATGACCCCCATATATGTTTATTACCGTTGAAATTGATTGTTCCTAGTTTTGCATAGAGGAAGTGCGTCATGTTGCACAGTCATTTGCTGTCTAGACGAGGATACGTTTGCTTGCGGCTGACGTAGGGCGATGTGACATAGGTTACGAAAGAACGCAAGCGGTAAGTATTGGGGCAATGGGTGATTTAGACGCTGTGTAACTCCCCAACTTCAGACGCCATTGAAGTTTACGTTCTTGGAATGTCTATCACCCGCTGACTCAGGTGGAGGAGAAGAAGGAAGAGGAGGAGAAGGAGGAGGAGGAAGAACTTCTCACAATCACAACACTCGTTATTTCTCGAGAGTGATCTTAGCCGCTTGGCTAACAGCATTCTTGGGATTGTGTTGACTGCTGCTGGGTGTGGGGGACGGGGACGGAGGGGGTGGTCGTCTTTCAGAAGTTATTTTCGTGAGTGATTCATATCCGTTGGAGCCATGCTTACCAGACATTGCCTTACAGGGGACGACCACAAATACATACACACATACACACACACACACACCACCCGCTACAAGTAGGACTGTACTGTTAAAATCCTTGTGTTTATATTGGTATAGCCAGTAGGTATGGCTAGGTAGGACACGCGCGAGTCTGTCTGTCTTTCAGTAATGTTTGGTGACGTTGATCTGGGACCTTGCCTGCGTCGCCCGAGGAACGAGACGCACCGTCTATAGCGTCGCGTCCTGTGGGTGCCGTACAGACAGAGGTGTTTTCAGAATCGTAGGAGCTGGACCTCAACTACCATTTTCCCGGATTTAAGATGAGAGTCAGTTTTCAAGAACCAAGTCTCCCTGCATGATATTCCCATTTTTGTAATTTACTTCTTCAAAATTCCCCACCTGATGAGATGTAGTATTAATAGTAATTACTGAATGACCCCTTATGTGTACTTGACCCTCAGAACCGTTCGTTGCTATGTGTCTTCCCTTGTGACCTGGCATCGTATGATATGCAAAACTCGGACCCATATTTGCTACTGACCCTCTTGACCTCCGCTTCTGGGGGGTCACATAACGTTATATCTTTGCGTGCTTGGGGTCTTCCAAACCTGGGCTGATAACGCTACACACCCGACAGTGTGTTCCGTGTCGCTGCTGGGTGAGGTGGGAACCTTGTTAAGTGATTCGTCCGTTTTCCCTATGGCTGAGTTCAACAGAAAAATGCCGTAAACAGAGTCCAGTAAGATTTCTCTGTTTGGTTTAACCTGTTGAACTCGGTCTGTTGATTCTCTCACTTGCTGTTTACCGCCGAAGTTTGAGTGGTGCGCATAACTTGGCGAAGTGGGAAGTTCCTTTTTTTTTTCGAATCGTTTTCGTCAGAGAGTTGCGATTGAGGGTTGATTACTTGTGCCAGCTGTTGTTGGCGAGTTGGTCTCTTCGGCTGCCAGGCGATGGGAAGACTCGTAATGTTGAGTGTATAGGACTCGTCCTAGCCGGGGAACATATAGGGTCCTTTATTAGTGTAGAGTGTAGGACATGATCGTATACTGTGTTGTATGTTTACACATACTGTGTAGTGTATGTATATATACTCAAAGAAGGTGTGTATACAGGATGCGCTCTTGTCAGATTATTATTCATCTATAGACAGAAATCCTCTTCGTGCATTCGTCAATTCTTGCATTACGACCGTCCGTTCCTTGGGTACGACGGTACGATCCATCATCTCGACGATACGACCCTTGAGCACGGCGGTGGGATCCTTGAGCACTACGTTACGATCCTTGGGTACGATTGCCTAACCTTTGACATGAGGATCAAGAGTATTGTCGTGATCAAGTGCCGTACCGTCGTGGTCAAGTACCGTACCATCGTGGTCAAGTACCGTACCGTCGTGGTCAAGTACCGTACCGTCGTGGTCAAGTACCGTACCATCGTGGTCAAGTGACGTACCGTCGTAGTCAAGTGACGTACCGTCATGGTCAAGTACCGTACCGCCGTGGTCAAGTACCGTACCGTCGTGATCAAGTGCCGTACCATCGTGGTCAAGTGACGTACCGTCGTGATCAAGTACCGTACCGCCGTGGTCAAGTACCGTACCGTCATGGTCAAGTACCGTACCGTCGTGATCAAGTACCGTACCGTCGTGGTCAAGTGCCGTACCGTCGTGATCAAGTACCGTACCGTCGTGGTCAAGTACCGTACCGTCGTGATCAAGTACCGTACCGTCGTGGTCAAGTACCGTACCGTCGTGGTCAAGTACCGTACCGTCGTGATCAAGTACCGTACCGTCGTGGTCAAGTACCGTACCGTCGTGGTCAAGTGACGTACCGTCGTGGTCAAGTGACGTACCGTCGTGGTCAAGTACCGTACCGCCGTGATCAAGTACCGTACCGTCGTGATCAAGTGCCGTACCGTCGTGGTCAAGTGACGTACCGTCGTGATCAAGTACCATACCGTCGTGATCAAGTGACGTACCGTCGTGATCAAGTGACGTACCGTCGTGATCAAGTACCGTACCGTCGTGGTCAAGTACCGTACCGTCGTGGTCAAGTACCGTACCGTCGTGGTCAAGTACCGTACCGTCGAGCTTAAGTACCTTACCCTCGTGGTCCTGGATCGTACCATCAATGTTCAAGTGGTCAATACAACTCAAATGAACAACCCTGTTATCACTATAGCCGGCAGATTAAGCTGTAATCACCAATTTGTCGCAGACAATGTTATGATTAAAGTCATTAATTTGATCCTGGATTACCGGCAGCCTGGCTCAGTACCGTAGTGCCTGCTCGGGTAAAGGAGATTAAACGAGATCACTGCCTTATAATCAAGAGGATCAACCAGAGTAACAGCTTAATCACTAGTGATCAACCTGATTAATAGCTCAATCTCGGGTGATCAAGCTGATTAACAGCGTAGTCCCGAGTGATGTACAGTAATTGCTTTAGACAGATACCAGAGGTTGTAATCTGACCCCACCAGGGTCCCGAATGTTGATTGTAATCACTATGAGTAATCGCAGTATCTGTTCATTCCATGGTGTTGTATGGTGTTAGCTGGGATGATTATAATCCCAGAGGTTTGTACCATACCTGGAGTAATTTAGGGAGATTAATTTCTTCTTTTTATTAAAGTATGGGACGAAAAAGCCATATAAAATGTATGGCAGTGTGAGGATTTCTGGATTGGTGTGGGTGGTGAAGAGGCTGTATGGCAATGTGATGATTTTTGGTATGGTATGGGTGTTGAAGAGATTGTATGGCAATGTAAGGACTTCTGGTATGGTATGGGTGTTGAAGAGATTGTATGGCAATGTAAGGATTTCTGGTATGGTGTGGGTGGTGAAGAGAATTACGAGGAGGTGAAGTCCAGCTGTGGATAGATGCAGGAAATGAGTCTGTTTAGCTCAAGAGGTGATTCAGACAAAGACGGTAGTGGTGGTGTGGAGGCTGTGGAGTGGGGACGAGTAATGTGGAGTTAGGTTAAGAGGTGGTGGCAGTGTGGAATGGAGTGAGTGGTCTTTGCGTGGGAGTGTAAACGGAGTTACTAATTGATTAGTCTCTTCCTCACGCGTCAGAGGAAGTGCTCGAGGTGAGGAAATCGGAAAACCGCTGATATTAGCGATGAGGTGTTTTTGCAGACTGGGTACAGTGAGGTGAGGGAGGGAATTGTCAAGGGGTGACGACTGGGTGGTTTAGGAAGACTTTGCATATTGGGACGGAGTTGGAGATGGTAGAGCTTGGGGTGGTGTAGAGAGGTTAGCGTTCCTAACCGTGACGCATTCACGGGCCGCCTAGGGTCGAGCGCATAGGTTCGAATCCTGGGCGCGGCAGTCGGTCCACGGTCAACCTAGCTATTCATCCATCCCTAGAGGTTTGGTTGATAAGTTTAGGTACCTGACTCAGTCTAATGTATATACATATAGCGTTAATGGGATGGTCTTGATTAGGGCTTCAGTTGCCCTTGCCGTCTCAGCTAGCGTAAAAAAAAAAAAGTGCCATATTTGATGACACTTAGTGCTAGACGCAGTGCTTAAAGTGACTGACAGTCTGTCCCTCCCCTTACAGGAGAGGATCGTGGGTATGTACAGGGCTGACCTTTTCATACTAGCAACACTTTGCAATCGACGGTTTTGAGAAAAGACCTTTGCAATTGACGGTAGAACTCTCCATGCAACAACCTCTTAACGAACGTAGTTATGGTGACGTAGATGACACAGGCAGGGGCGCGATGATGCCGCCTTGGACAACAGGAGACGAAGTCAGCTTCCAACAGGAATGGTCTGGCAACAGACAACATTTGTAACCTTGCTGCAGTTTACAGTTGCAGAATTAGCTTTGCAACAGAACCTCACTGTGCGTGACCTTGTAACAGTAGCAGAGGTGGCGTAGCAACAGACTGCAACAACGGTAGCAGACGCGACTTCACAACAGACAACAGATGTAGGCGGAAGCTGACAAGGAACCACGGCAGCTGTAGTCATGACTTGGCAACAGACAGCAGGAAAGTAACAGTAGAGAGTAATACGACTACACATATCCTTGCAACAGATTGCAGCAGTAGTGCATCCAACAGCAACAGAAAACTTTAAACAGACGTGCCCTTGCAACAGACATGAAGACAACGGACGTCGCAAACAGACGGAAGTGGTCAAACGTCGCAAACAGACGGAAGTGATCGTACAACAGACCACAACAAGAGTGCCAGACCTTCAACACTTAATAGCAGTGGTAGTAGAAGTAGTAGTAGTAGTAGTAGTAAGACTAGGGCCTTGTAGTAGACTGCAGAAGGGGGTAGGTGGTGTAGAAGTCAGCACAGCAACGACAACAGCAGCAGGAGCAGCAGCAAGTCGACGACAAAAACTGGTCCTTGTGGGCAGGAGTGGTCTCGCCCTGTGTTGTGGTCCTGACCACTGGGGGGAGTGGCAGGCTAACTGGCCCACCAGGATAGGATAGGAGGACAGGCTAGGGATAGACCGGAGGGATAGGAGGCTTGTAAAGGAGGGAGGGATCATATGAGATAGTGTTAGGAGACAAAGTAAAAACTTTCAGAAAGGTGTGGATAGATAATGGATTAGCTTGGAAAGAAGATAACGAACCTCTTGATAAATAAGTTACTTACTTTTGTGTGTACTCGTGAATTATTAGGCTGATAATTTGGTTACTTTTAGTTACACGAGAGTAATCGGTTCATTGATTGGTTACACATGGATAATTTGGTTGGTGAATTGATTACTCGAGGATAATTGGTTGACCCATAGGCCATATTTTGTTACCAGAGGATAATTGGTTTACATATTGGTAATATTTGGTTTTTTTGAAGGTAATGGGTTCCGCTGACGTAACTCAGGGTCTAGCATGTTAAGGTTATGCTAGGGTGTGGTTGGTGCAAGGTATAACCTGAGTATATTCCTCCAGATACCATCTTTAATTCTGAAAAGGCCCTGCCACCAGGTGTATCACAGAACTAGTAAGAGGCGTTTAATGAGCTGGTGGGTTATAGCTGTGGTATAGAAGTTCTAGCTTAGTTAGGACTGTGATAACTTAAGAGTTCGTATTAGTTGAGCTATCTTTTAGGCCAGTTGGGGCTAGTTGAGGTAGAGCTATCTTTTAGAGCTGTTGGCGCTCATTGCGGTAGAGCTATCTTTTAGGGCTGTTGATGCTCGTTGAGGTAAAGCTATCTTTTAGGGCTGTTGGCGTTCGTTGAGGTAAAGCTATCTTTTAGGGCTTTTTGTGCTCGTTAAGGTAAAGCTATCATTTAGGACTGTTGACGTTCGTTAAGGTAAAGCTATCTTTTAGGGCTGTTGGCGCTCGTTGAGGTAGAGCTATCTTTTAGGGCTGTTGGCGCTCGTTGAGGTACAGCTATCTTTTGGGGCTGTTGACGCTCGTTGAGGTAGAGCTGTCTTTTAGGCCGGTTGGGCCAGAATGGATGAGAGAGAGAGAGAGAGAGAGAGAGAGAGAGAGAGAGAGAGAGAGAGAGAGAGAGAGAGAGAGAGAGAGAGAGAGAGTGGGAGCCTTAAGACAATGAGACAGCTGGATGTGTCTTGGATCATGATTTTGGATTTAGGGAGTTAACTCTCTAATTATGTCCCTCCCGAGTAGATACTCCCTCATTAAACCTCATTAAAACCTCTCCTAAGACCGCCACTCACAGGCCAGGGATGGCTCAGACGAGGTCACTCACACAGGTTCCCCCTCCCAGTACCAAGTGCATTTTAACCTTGGATTCTACTTTGACCTCAGATGACACGTAACCTGTCCGGTCGGTTCATTGTGGAGATCCTGAATTTTAACCCTTAGGATATCTTTTATTATTCTGTTTTGTCTCCCGTCTTTTACAAGCGGCCTAACTCACTGTCTAGTACATTTGACACCCGACGTAATGGTTATGCCACAGCCATCCCTTTATAACTTAAGATACTACCACCGTCCTTATATATGTATATATATATATATATATATATATATATGTATATATATATATATATATATATATATATATATATATATATATATATATATATATATATATGTCGTCTTAGTTATTCGTGATCTCTTTCGTTTTCTACGCTTTTGCCCAGGTGTTCAACACCAGGTTATCTTGCTAACTGTTCTCTGTAGCCATGGCTGTTCGATCTTGTTATTGTTCTAAGCACGAAGTCTGATCTTCCTTTTCCTTATGCGCACGAAGCTTGTGTGTTCTATCTGTTCTCTATACAAAGCCCACGGCACTCCCCGATCTCTATCTACGTAGTTCCCCCGCGATGATCGTGGCTGTGGACGATGATCAGCAGTGGCTGTGGACGATGATCTGCAGTGGCTGTGGACGATGATCCGCAGTGGCTGTGGACGATGATCCGCAGTGGCTGTGGACGATGATCCGCAGTGGCTGTGGACGATGATCAGCAGTGGCTGTGGACGATGATCAGCAGTGGCTGTGGACGATGATCCACAGTGGCTGTGGACGATGATCCGCAGTGGCTGTGGGCGATGATCCGCAGTGGCTGTGGACGATGATCCGCGTGGGTGTGGACGAACTCCCATCTTTGCCTTTGTCTCCGTTCTCATGGCGTCTAAAGTCATTGCTTTACCTTCTTTGTTACCTCATGGCCACCTGGCTGGCTGTGCGGCCCCGGTTCCTCCCTTATCAATGACCGCAGCTTAACTGGCTCAGTCTGGTCCAAATACGGGCATATCCCGAGCGTCGTATGTTCGCTTGACGCTCGAAATTACCGCCCGTCGTCCCCGACCGTCTCTTTGTTATATATGTTTGCTTTCAACTCTCTCTCTCTCTCTCTCTCTCTCTCTCTCTCTCTCTCTCTCTCTCTCTCTCTCTCTCTCTCTCTCAAGCACCACGCCCGCCCCCCTTCTACACCATACCTCCATCTTTCCGTATCACGTCTGCGTCTTTGTTAGATGTGTGTAGCCTGCCGCTGCTGTGTTCTTGTCAGTGTGTGTGTATCTCGCTGATGCTGTGTCCTCGTCTAGGGTATGTATCCTGCTGCTGTGTGTCCCACTCAGATGTATGTATCTCGCCGCCGTGTCTTTGTGAGGTGTTTGTATCCTATTGCGGTGCTTTCGTCAGCTGTATCTAGCTACTGTGTCCTCGTCTGCTACATGCGTCCTCCGTCTGTCTTGCAGTCTCTGAGATACTCACGTTATCTTCGTTTCCCATTCATTACGCCGTTGAGCGACGCCCTGCGCCCGTACCCTCGTTGATGACTCGTCTGCATACCTGCTCCCTCCCTGTACCCGGCTGAGGGGACGACGTAGGCAGACACACCACGGACTCTCGTCGTCTGGCCCCGCTGGGCGCTTGTCTCCTCGCATTAATCAGGATCACATGTCCTGGCGGCCAGGAGCGAGGCAGGTGCCGCCCCCGTCGACGTCCTGGGGGAAGAAGGCACGGTAGATCTGCCGCCCTTGACCTTGTCCCTGCCCCTGCCGGCTGTCCCTACTAGGGCTTTGGGAGCCTGCGGGCGGCAGCAGGAGCAGCAGCAGGAGTCCCCTCCTCCTCCTCCTCCTCCTCCTCCTCCTCCTCCTCCTCTGCTCCCGTCAGATAATGGTGTGCGTCAGGATACGCCCTGCGACTTGAGTGGGTCCACGCCCTCCCGCCGTCACCTCTCTCCCGCTCCCGCTTGTCGCGACAAATATGCAGTCTTGGGCGTGGATGACCAGCGTCCCGCCGCCCCTGGTGGACGCCCCACGCAACTATAATGTATTCTGAGCCGCGGACGTCGGTAAAGGTATGGGAAGATGGCGGGTGATGATGGGGGTAGGGGGAGACGTAGGTGGTGATGGTGGGCTAGGGGAGGAGCGGGTCGTCCCAGGCCTGAGCCGTATAACCTCACCACCGCCAGGAGGCAGAGTAGTAGCGACTGTCCGAGGGGCGTGTGTCGGGTTCATGGCTGTGGTGTTGTAGGATGTGGAACTGGTTACTTTGGTGGCCCTTGTCGACTGCATCTCTCTCTCTCTCTCTCTCTCTCTCTCTCTCTCTCTCTCTCTCTCTCTCTCTCTCTCTCTCTCTCTCTCTCTCTCTCTCTCTCTCTCTCTCTCTCTCTCTCTCTCTCTCTCTCTCTCTCTCTCTCTCTCTCTCTCTCTCTCTCACACACACACACACACACACCTTGACAGCCAGGCATTGACCTTTGTCCCACATCATAACCCCTTCATGTTCACTGCCACATTAAGGCCCAATGATACAAGCTCAGGGGTATTGTCGGGTGTATGGGCTTATCTGACCGGAGGGTCTCCGTATAGGAGACGGTAGCAGCTTAACTGGCACAACAGAGATGGCTGGGGCTGTCACCGTGCGTGCACCCACCTCCCACATACACTAGTCTGGCCTCTTGTGTTCTTGACTATTTTCCCCCTTTCTTTTTTTTTGGGGGGGGTTGGGTCAGGTCTCTCTCTCTCTCTCTCTCTCTCTCTCTCTCTCTCTCTCTCTCTCTCTCTCTCTCTCTCTCTCTCTCTCTCTCTCTCTCTCTCTCTCTCTCTCTCTCTCTCTCTCAGACAAACCTCCGCAGTACCAGGGCTGACGCGTACTCAACAATCAGTGACCTTGAATAAATATAGAATGAAATATAATGAATGGTTCGTGACGCCAGATTACGCCCACGGTACCTGGTTAGCTCTCACGCCTCCACCTAGCCTCTATCCGCCCTTTTCCTATCCCTCCCACCCGGACTTCCTTTCCCAGTCTCTTTCCCTCTATATATCTCTCCCCCTTTCCCAGTTCCCCCACCAACCCACCCATCCATTTAGCTGCAAGGCTGAGTACCATTAGGGAGGCTGGTCGTCTTGAGGGAGGGAGGGATGGTGTGGGGCGCCTTGGTCTTCTACCCTGGCCGAGGCATGGAGGGATAGTGCACTAGCCAGGGAGGGACAGTGAGCCAGTTCGGTGAGGGAGAGTGAGATCAGGGAGGATAGTGAGGCAGAGAGGGAGGGTAGTGAGGTAGGCGTGCTCAGGGATCGGAAGGATAGTGAGGCAGAGAGAGGAAGGATAGTGAGGTGTGCGTGCTCAGGAATCAGGAGGATAGTGAGGCAGAGAGAGGGAGATGGTGAGGCGGGCGTGCTCAGGGATCGGGAGGATAGTGAGGCAGAGAGGGAGGATAGTGAGGCTGGCGTGTTCAGGGATCGGAAGGATAGTGAGGCAGAGAGGGAAATGGTGAGGCAGGCGTGCTCAGGGATCGGAAGGATAGTGAGGCAGAGAGGGAGGATGGTGAGGCGGGCGTGCTCAGGGATCGGGAGGATAGTGAGGCAGAGAGGAAGGATAGTGAGGTGTGCGTGCTCAGGGATCGGAAGGATAGTGAGGCAGAGAGGGAAATGGTGAGGCAGGGCGTGCTCAGGGATCGGGAGGATAGTGAGGCAGAGAGGGAGGATAGTGAGGCTGGCGTGTTCAGGACAGGTAAGTGGGGATTGCAAACAGGTAAATAAAGGTGACGGAGGGAATGTTAACGCAGTGAGTGGCAGTGTGAGTGAGGCGGCGAAGGACGCGAGGGTGCGAGTGTGGTGAAATATGAGGGGTGGTGTGTGTGTGTGAGAGGGGGTGAAATATGAGGGGTGGTGTGAGAGAGGGGTGAAATATGAGGAGGTGTGTTAGTGGAGACTGACCACCCTCCTGCTAGAGGTGGGTAGACGACCGCTGCTGGTGGTGGTGGAGGAGGACGAGGAGTTCCACTGTTGTCATGGCGCGAAGCCTCGCGTCAGTGTAGCACCGGCTTTGCTGGTGGAGTCCCACAGGGCCAAGATGATGGTGGTGGCGGCGTAGTAATAACAGGAGGGGATGAGGGAGGCTGGCTGGCTGGCTGGCGAGATGCCTGGCTCCAAGACCACGGGCGTCCCACCCGGATCTCCTCCCTGGAACCCGAAGGAGTTTCCAGCTCTCCAGGCACCTTGTGGTAAACATCCTGGAAGATCCAGAATGACCAAGGGAGTGTGCTGATGTATCATACAACGCAGAGATACAGTTGGGTTCCTCCTTGAAATACAGAATACAGTTGTAGTTGCTGGATAGATTGTTCTTTGCTGGAAGGGCCCCACGCGTGTATGATTCCATCCAGGTACGAAATAGGTTGGTAATCAGTTACACACACACACACACACACACACACACACACACACACACACACACAGTACCAAATAGGTGATTTACGCACGCTGTATATTTTAAGCCGTGTATCTCCCTAAAATCAACAAATGATTTATGATTTATTTACTTATAAATTTTTTCATTTACACGCGTGTGTGTGTGTGTGTGTGTGTGTGTGTGTGTGTGTGTGTGTGTGTGTGTGTGTGTGTTTACTTGCGCCTGTAAATATACCGATGTGATTGGGTGTGCGTGCTTGTGTACACATCATGTACTGGTCAACACTGCAGTCACGTGCGTTGATTAGATCATCTGTGTGGTAGTTCCGGGTATACTCCCTCCCCTCCCTCATCTCCCTCTCCTCCTCTCCCTCTCCCTCCCTCCTCTCCCTCATCTCCCTCTCCCTCCCTCATCTCCCTCTCCCTCCTCTCCCTCATCTCCCTCTCCCTCCCTCCTCTCCCTCATCTCCCTCTCCCTCCCTCATCTCCCTCTCCCTTCCTCTTCTCCCTCCTCTCCCTCATCTCCCTCTCCCTCTCTCATCTCCCTCTCCCTCCCTCCTCTCCCTCCGCCAGTATTTACCAACCAACTATTGCTGTTTCGTTCCCCTCAGAGATGAACCGTAGAACATCTGTCTTTCCCCCTTAGATATTGGCAAACACGAGAGATTCGACGTCGATCGTGTGGTGATCGACCTCACGAGAGATCGACGTCGATCGTGTGGTGATCGAACCACGAGAGATTCGACGTCGATCGTGTGGTGATCGACCTCACGAGAGATTCGACGTCGATCGTGTGGTGATCGACCTCACGAGAGATTCGACGTCGATCGTGTGGTGATCGACCTCACGAGAGATCGACGTCGATCGTGTGGTGATCGAACCACGAGAGATTCGACGTCGATCGTGTGGTGATCGACCTCACGAGAGATCGACGTCGATCGTGTGGTGATCGACCTCACGAGAGATTCGACGTCGATCGTGTGGTGATCGACCTCACGAGAGATCGACGTCGATCGTGTGGTGATCGACCTCACGAGAGATCGACGTCGATCGTGTGGTGATCGACCTCACGAGAGATCGACGTCGATCGTGTGATGATCGACCTCACGAGTGTCTGTCTTCAAACTATGAGGTCGACAGTCCCGTGAATCGACCTCAGGGCGGGTGGGCAGTCAGTTTGGCGCCACTGTTCTCAGAAGCCATGTTATGAACCTTTCCCCTTGACTCGCATGCTTAAGTCATTTTCCTCACCCCTCATAGACGCTCATTTTCTTCACTTTCGCGTTCCCATCCACACCTCACCTTCCTCAGACTTCATAGTCTCGTTGTTCACCTTCCTCACACTCGGACATGAAATGCCTCACCTTCATTATACGATCTAAACGTATGATTTTGTATATATTCTCACACTTCCATGTGTAGTGTTTGATAGCCTTGTGCATACATGCGTCGGTTTGACTGGTGGTCATCGCGCACAGTAATATACACGATGGAAAGTGAAGGGAAGGGGTGGGTGGATTGGCTGGACCTTCCTTAATGAATACCGCTTGAAGATGGAGGTGATTATGTCGGCTGCTGAGCTGAATAGCCTAATTAGACAGGAGTGTTAGTGTGAGGGGGGGAGACTGGGCCACAGACACTGTGGGCTCAAGGGCCGGAGCCGCCGTCGGCTTGGCTTCGCTTCTTTTATTGTGTATTTATGTAAATACTCTGCTTGATGATGGTCTCTTTGAGAGAAAATAAATGTTTGATGTTTTGGAAGGGGAAAATATTTAATGATCGTAAGTAAAATTACGTTAAGTATTAGTTAAATTTCCTCTCTCTGTGTCTATGTGTGTGTGTGCGTGTGTGTGTGTGTGTGTGTGGTGTGTGTGTGTGTGTGTCTTTAAGAATGAGAATTACCTATTTTTTCATGAGATAGTTACCTAAAGTGACATCGAAGACAAGCTTTGAATTATACTCTTCTTCAAGAATTCGTTATATACAGGGCTTTTGTGCATTGTAAGCATTACTATACCTTTCATTTAAACCCTGGTCAGAAAGGTAGTATGGCAGTGTACACAGCATCGCCAGAGTAAACGGAAGATATATCTTAAATTATTCAGGCTAGCGTGGGAAAAAAAAATGACCGTTGCCAGATTCGCCAGATTCCTAAACCGTCGTCTGCTACGTCAGAGGGATGCCTCATTAAAGAAAAAAGAAATATATATATATATATATATATATATATATATATATATATATATATATATATATATATATATATATATATATATTCTTTTTCTTTTTTTCATACATATTAGCCTTTTCCCGCGTTAGCGAGGTAGCGTCAAGAACAGAGAACTGAACCTTACGAGGAAATATCCTCACTTGGCCTCCTTCTCCGTTCCTTCTTTTGGAAAATTAAAAAACGGGAGGGGAGGATTTCCAGCCCCCCGCTCCCTCTCCTTTTAGTCGCCTTCTACGACACGCAGGGAATACGTGGGAAGTATTCTTTCTCCTCCAACCCCAGGGATGATATATATATATATATATATATGGGGATATATATATGGGGATAGGGGAGAAAGAATGCTTCCCACGTATTCCCTGCGTGTCATAGAAGGCGACTAAAAGGGGAGGGAGCGAGTGGCTGGAAATCCTCCCCTCTCGTTTTTTGTTAATTTTCCAAAAGAGGGAACAGAGAAGGGGGCCAGGTGAGGATATTCCCTCTAAGGCCCAGTCCTCTGTTCTTAACGCTACCTCGCTAATGCGGGAAATGGCGAATAGTATGAAAAAAAAGAAATATATATATATATATATAAATGCTTCACGGACGTAATGCAGCCTTGTACATTATTTCCTCTTTATTATTATCATTTTTTTTGCTGTAGTGGATGACGGCCTTCGCAGTTGTAGTCTTAATGCAAAGATTCGTGTTTGCACAAATGATCCTTGCTGGGGAAAAAAAAAAAAAATGACGCACGGATTCCGCCGCCATCATTTGTTTGGTCTGTCATGGGAATGCGATTGTAAAAATTGTCGTTTGTAAAAATTGTTCATACTTTCTCATGGCTCTGTTAGGTTGCCTAGTGCACCATTTTATATTTTTGATATCATAAGTCGATTGTATTAGATATATATATAAAATGGAGAAAATGGACTTAATTCTTATATTTTCCAAAGTCTCTTCACAGCAGGATTGTTTACGCGGAGATGCACGCCATTTTGAACTCAAATCCGTCCTTGTGGTAAAGGAGAATTCAATTCATTTTAGCTTAAAAATACATATTACGATACATAACAAGGTCCCAGAAACCCCAACCAAGGCTCAGGGACGCGGCTCGAAAGCCGTCAACAAATTACGATCCCGTAAATTGAATCTACGAGAAGACGAAATGAGCTGGATAAGTCTTTTACGTAACCTTGAACGAGCTGACTTTGAATTCGCCCAAGTCCCCATTGTATGTATTAAGTCACTGTGGTGTTGCTGGATTGGTCGTAGATAGGTTCCCAGCCTTGCTGTTGCCACTGTGAGACTCGTCAGCCACTAGAGATAATGATGGGGAACTCATTGAAGAGTGTGGTAAATAAAAACACACACATGAATCTCTTAGAGCGAATGGCTCGTTTAGAGAGATTATTAAGTGGCCTTGTTGAGTGCACTGCTTACATCATTACCGCCACCACAACAATCCGCTACATTAGGTTACAACCACCACTACAGTCATTACAACCACCACTACAGTAATTACAACCACCACTACAGTTACAACCCACTACAGTAATTACAGCCACCACTACAGTTACAACCACCACTACAGTCATTACAACCACCACTAATGTAATTACAGCCACCACTACAGTTACAACCACCACTACAGTTACAACCACCACTACAGTTACAACCACCACTACAGTCATTACAACCACCACTACAGTAACAACCACCACTACAGTCATTACAACTACCACTACAGTCATTACAACCACCACCACAGTCATTACAACCACCACTACTGTAATTACAGCCACCACTACAGTTACAACCACCACTACAGTAACAACCACCACTACAGTTACAACCACCACTACAGTAATTACAGCCACCACTACAGTTACAACCACCACTATAGTAATTACAGCCACCACTACAGTTACAACCACCACTACAGTTACAACCACCACTATAGTAATTACAACCACCACTACAGTAACAACCATCACTATAGTAACAACCACAACCACAGGCCACTGATGCACAATAACAGGTCCACTAAAGTAACTCACACCCACAACAGCTCACTACATGCCTCACATCTACCACTACAGAAGTCCACTGCAGTAACTAGCAGCGATTACAACCCACCCTTCCAGCCCTCCATTATCATAATCTACCAGTCTAATTAACCCACCACCACCACCCAGGCAACAAGGTTATAACCCCTCATCTACCATAAGAGCGATCATCCCTTAGCAATGCTAGGACACGTGATTCATCCCTCCTAGCGTAGCTTATGGCATATGTCGTCCTCGTTTTACTAAACCTCTCACAAAATTCAGCGAAAAAAAACAGGAAAAAAAAAAAATCTTGATATACGGGAGTGGATGTGATGTAGAAAATGGGGAGTGTTTGACGGGTTACTGTTGTAAAAGACCGGAGCTGTGTACTACTGTCCATGGTTATATATATGCATATATATATATATATATATATATATATATATATATATATATATATATATATATATATATATATATATATAGTTTTTGAGTGAGAAAATTATTTCGATAATCCGTTCTTTAGGATGAACATGCCCGCAACACGTGTGCTGTGAACACCTTCAGAGCACGTGGTCATTGCGCGTTCAGCACGTGTAGAAAGGAGCGCGTACAGGGTGTGGTTAAGTGGAGCAGGTACAGTAGGCTCCGTGGGTGGAGTGGACGTTGGAAGTATAGGAGCGAGTGGCGGAGTGCGTGAACTGGGGCACACATGACGAAATTATTCATACAACGAAACACACGTAGAGTGGCAGGGGGGGGGGGGGGATGGACGCGCGCGCGCACACACACACACACACACACACACACACACACACATACAAAGTTTAACGCGTAAGACGGTGGAAGCAGGAGTTAGGTGGAGGTGTGTAGGTCCTCGCTCCCTCCCTCCCTTCCTTTACCTCACTCAGCGTAATTTCCAACGGTGAGTCGATCGTCGAGAGGGAGAGGTCTCTCTCTCTCTCTCTCTCTCTCTCTCTCTCTCTCTCTCTCTCTCTCTCTCTCTCTCTCTCTCTCTCTCTCTCTCTCTCTCTCTCCATGCACACACACACACCAGCAACACCACGAGTAAGTGTGAGGGGTGTGGCACGCGTCACACACACACACACACACTACCGCATGGGCACCTACCCCACACGACAACTGCTCTGTGTCTTCCACAGCAGCTGCTGCTGCTCCTCCTCCCTCCCATCTGTGTCTGATGACCTCTATTGACAAACCCGTACAGAAGTGTAATACACCCGCCCACGCTGGAATGTACACCACCCTCCGCCACCCCCGGGGCCCGCGCCTGTGAAGGAAGGTATACATCGATTCGGCTTGCCCCCCGTTCACCACTGGCCCGTTCACTCCAGACGTTCACCCATTTATCCATTGAGTCCATCATCGCTCAACTTTATAACCCATTCTTATCTTCTATGTTTCTAGTCCTATACAGATAAAGACTGGGTCAGCAAACTGATAAATCGGTTTTAAGAAATCGGGTTATCTTTGACCGACATGATTCCGATTAATGTCTTAGTATCGGCTGAGTCGAATATATATATATATATATATATATATATATATATATATATATATATATATATATATATATATATATATATATATATATAATCATACCAGCCAATTTCTTCTCAGATGATATATTTTTGTTCTTTTTTTTTAAGATTAAACGCTTGAGTAACTTTACATAAACACTAAATGAATTTAAACAAATTGAACAAGTCATACGGTGAATAAACTCATCCCAGTTGAAAAAAGAAAATGACAATGAAAACGGGCGCATTGAAAGATTGGTGTTCGTTTTGCAGTCGTGATCATTAAATTCGTTTTCTAAACGTTAATTTCCTCCCAGGACGGCAACGCCCTTGAGCGAACCGCTCACCAGTTACGTACGTTATGGAATAACAAATGTGTGGGGTTTTTTCTGTAGTCAATGGTGTGTGTGTGTGTAACTTTATATGTATCACTAGCACATTTGATCATATGTCGATCAAGTTACTACATACATATTAATGGTATTGGAAATGATACGCCAACAGCGACACAGGAGCTCTGAGGTGTTTATATATATATATATATATATATATATATATATATATATATATATATATATATATATATATATATATATATATATATATATATATAATTTTCAAGGGGTATCATAGCTAAATATAAGATTGACATCCTCTTACTTGTGCCGTCATCACTATAATCGGCGAACACAAGGGAGCGCCAGGAGGCCGGTTACAGTAAGCAGCATTTCTCCAAACCTGTCGCATCAAGACCCACACTCTGTGACCAGACTGCATGTTGCTCATTCCCTCGATGATCAAGCCAGCAATTCAGCATTTTATTATCACTCATTTTTTTTTATCATTATTGCACTACCTTATTACTTTTTATGTCTGGTTTTTTTAATAGTTTTCATATAAATCATGAAGTCGTGTTTGTTTGCATGTTTTTTTACTCATGGCCTAAAACTGGACGTGTGGCTCCCTCTCCCTATCATAACATCCTCCTCTTCCTACCGCACGGCGCGTGCTGGGAGGGGTGGTAGTCGCCACCCGCCGGACGCATGTGACGACCATAACAGCCTCGTTTGGAGTTGCCACACACTGTATTTCTCCCTCGTCCGTTTTTGGCCACATCGCCGTGTGATATGTAGAGGAATATGGTGTATTGTGCTTTCATTTGTCCACCTTCCCTGTTTCGTCCTACTGGCACGAGAAAAGCAATGGAAGACTTAATGAAATACGACCACTTAAATGCAAAAGGTGTGATGTTTACGCAAAATGAGAGAACACCTTAAACATCCGGGGGCCCCAAGACTCTTCAACACCTTGCTAGCTACCATCAGAAGCATCGTGGGATGCACAGTAGAGAAGTTCGAGAGTACATTGGCCAAAAAAAAAGGGTGCCAGGCCAGCCATGCTGTTGGGGCTATGTAAGCCTGAGGGCTACTGCCTCCAACAGCTTGGTCGATCGACCAACAACCAAATCCAACAGCCTGGCCACAGCTCGGGCTGTGGGGGTGGAAAACCCCCCGAAAACTTCACTAGGAATGCACCAGGTATTTATTTTCGTGCATAGTTTACCGTCACACGATCATGGTGTTGATATTCTGCCGCTTATGGATGATTCATTGTTCGCGGCACAGTTCATCATATTTTGACGCAGAGATTTTTTTTCATCTCGGTAACAACTACAGCACAGTTTAATGTACTTAGATGCTTAGATTACTTTTTCACCTTATTTTTTCATCGAAATGACGGACGTAATTTTAGAGATCGTATTGTTTTGAAATGACTTTCTACCAAGATTACATTGTGGTTAATAAAAACAAGAGCGTGAAAGTAAGTGAGAGTAAAGCAATTATTAGACGCCCTCTCAGCTCCCACACACACACACACCTGCGAGACGCAGTGCACTGGTTAATTCCCAGCGCGTGCTTGAAAGGGCTCCTCTTCCTCCTCTTGTCATGGAGGTCTTGGGCAAGGTGGAAAGTTTTACTACAGACGATAAGGACTTTAAGGTCGCTGCGCTGCTCTCTTTATGAATGTGTGCAAGGTTGTCCAGACGCAAGAGTGTGTGTGTGCGCCTCTCTCTCTCTCTCTCTCTCTCTCTCTCTCTCTCTCTCTCTCTCTCTCTCTCTCTCTCTCTCTCTCTCTCTCTTCCACACGCACTATATAAACGAAATTCAAGATTGTTTTTTCTTCTTCTTTCAGCTAAAAGATTATGATCTGATGTTGTCTGTTGCGGGGGATCAGAAGATCTCTCGCAGTAGTGATAAGAGGAGGAGGTGTGGTGTCGTAGTAGTACTGATCCGTTTGGACACGACTGGAATACATATTTGTTTTCAAAGGGGAAAGGATTGTGTATTGTATAGATGTTCACCTGTTTTGATCTTCTGTCAGGATAGAGGCCATGCATATGTTGTGTGTGTGTGTGTGTGTGTGTGTGTGTGTGTGTGTTCTTAGACGTATCTTAAACACTTGGTGAAGGTGTTCAAGGTCTTTCTATTGGGTAGATATGAGATGTTACTCGCCTTAACAACCCTGGTAGTCAGTCGATGGGCTTAAACGTCTAACAACTTACTAACAAGTCAGTGGCCCCACGGACCCCATACATACAGTGAGAAGAAGTTTGTTCCAAACACCTGAAGAAGGTGGTCGTGTTCTTTCTATGGGTTGTTAGGAAATGACTTTGGCGGCCTTAATGACCCTAAGGCAGTCGATAACCACGTCGTTGATCATCAACAAACGTTCGTCGATGAGTGGTTGACACGCGTTTCATCACTCACATAACTACAGTCCACTGGTAAAATTATCACCTGCTTTCCCGCCCTCAGGAAACATCACTGTTAACTACGATAGTTCAAGCCTTGGGCACAACCGGTATGATGGGGTTATGATGCCCTGGACCTTTGACCTCAAGGGCCTGGTCAAAGGCTGTGCCATTATAGATCGTCCACTCGTGCTGTGAAGGATTGAGGACAACCGTGCATTGCTCAAAATGTAAGATAACTTCATGGAGAGAGACGTACCTGTGAATTCTCATTTACTTTCCTCCGCCGATGCTCCTTGCAACCCACTCGTATTGGGCCGAATGCTGGGCGATTTTCATCTCACGTCGACAAACACCTGTGCCACGGGGGAATAGATTTCCATTAAGGTAGTGGAGGGAGGGAGGGAAGGAAGGAGAGTCCACGGGACAAGCCTGCCACATGCCGAGACTCGTCTGGTCGTGAGGGCCTGGGCGGGCGGGTTGTCGGGAGGGCGAGTATCTGTTTAAGAGACCAGGTCTACCGCCTTGGACGATACACTGTCAAGATGGAATGCGTGAGGTGGTGGGGCGGAGGAGGAGGAGGAGGACAGAGAGGGAGGGAGTTAAAGGTGCTAGGCTAGTGTTGCTATGGTGGTACAGTCCCAGCAACGCTCTCCTTGTCCTCTCTCTCTCTCTCTCTCTCTCTCTCTCTCTCTCTCTCTCTCTCTCTCTCTCTCTCTCATCTCCCGAGGGAGGGATGGGTGGGAGGGCGGGCGGCTGGCTGGCTGGCTGGCTGGTAGCCCACATGATGAGGGCGAAATGCCTCTGACACACAGACACACTTATCTATTCACTGTTATCTCCGCCCGCCTCAAATTCTTGACCGCGGCTGCCCACGCCCACCTCCGGCCGCAAGGTGGACCTCCAACACACACACACACACACACACACACACACACACACACACACACACACACACACAACTCCTGCTCCTTAGAGAGCGGTATGTCTTGGAGGAGCGGGTCGCTAGGTACAGTGCTTTGGAGGCACACAGAGAAGAGGGATATTAAGCGAAGACACAACTCCTAAGACAATGAGGACTTTCCTTACGTACACTGCCAGGGAGGCTGACCTGGAATGAGAGGGTTGTGGCTCGATATTCTGCTGCGTGAGAGGAGGGGAAAGAAGGAATGAAACATTTAATGTGTTCCAGAACGAAGAGAAATGAGAGAGAGAGAGAGAGAGAGAGAGAGAGAGAGAGAGAGAGAGAGAGAGAGAGAGAGAGAGAGAGAGACAGACAGACAGACAGGCAGACAGACAGACAGACAGACACACACACACACACACACACACACACACACACACAGACAGACACACAGACACACAGACAAACAGAGACAGACACACACACACAGACAAACGACAGACAGAGAGACGTGTTTTGTGGGTAGAGACAGGCAGACAGACAGACGTTTTTTTGTGTGGGGAGAGACAGACGGAGACAGAGAGCCAGACAGGCTTTTTTTTGTCGTTGGTAGGTCCTTAAGGGTTAAAATACTGGATAGCTGTCATAATGACTGCTCGAGGCTCTGTGGAAGATATTAGTGAAAGAGGTTTTGGGGGCGATTAGGGAGAGAGAGAGAGAGAGAGAGAGAGAGAGAGAGAGAGAGAGAGAGAGAGAGAGAGAGAGAGAGAGAGAGAGAGAGAGAGGGGAGCTTTTGGGGGAGGTGAAGGGGGACGTAAGAGGCTTTGGAAGGGAAGGGGAAGTAATGGTGCCTCGAGTATCGTAAGGGGCTTGTGGTGGTTGGGAAGGAGAGGTGATAATGATAACGTCAGACGGAGTGATAGTGACGATAAGAGATAAGAAAAAAAAAGGGCTGTAGGAAATATGACAATGGTATGAGGGTTGATATAGGCCTACTGTGAAAGACACCAACGTCAGTGACTGTGATTTTTTGATGAAGGAAGAAGAGGGGGGAAAAGAATATCTTTTTTTGGTGCAGTTATACATACAGAGGACGCAGTGCAGTGTCATTGAAATGCCAGTGACTGCAGTGTCCCAACAGTGAAGGGAACTGTGATTACGGTACGCAGTAGGTAGTATGGAGCAGTGAAAAGACCAGGTGAAGTGTAATGATGATAGTAGTAACCCTGGAGCAGTGACGAACAGTGACCACTTGACGTTGCTAGGTAACAGCAGTAACGCCTCGACGAACAGTGACAGGAGCTGCGTAACAGTGATGACAGTGATGAGGATGTGAAACGATTTGGTATGTACGAGCTTAGGCACGCCACGACCCCGTTACAGTGAACCTCTCAAAACACACACACACACACACACACACACACACACACACACCCTTCAAACCATACCCTCGCTATAGTGAACTTCTCTACCCCCCCCCCCCCTTCTCCTAACCATACCCTCGCTACAGTGAACATCTCTACCCCCCCCTTATCCTAACCATACCCTCGCTACAGTGAACTTCTCTACCCTACCCCCCCCTCTCCTAACCATACCCTCGCTACAGTGAACCTCTCTACCCCCCTCCCTCCCTCCCTCTCCTGCCATGGCCGCCTCGCTGCAGTAAACCTGTCAACATCTCCTCAGCCAGGACCACCCGAGCAGGTGTGACGGATAGGGGTAGGTCGATGGGTCTCTCTCTCTCTCTCTCTCTCTCTCTCTCTCTCTCTCTCTCTCTCTCTCTCTCTCTCTCTCTCTCTCTCTCTCTAACTCTAACTCTTTATGGTAGGAGAGGAAGAGAAAGAAAATACTTATATATATACTTTTTCACTTTACCTCCCCATGTCATTCACAGGTGCTGAAATCTCCTAAAGCAAGGACCTTTTGACGTACATAT
>NC_092246.1:18941528-18996528 GCF_036320965.1 Panulirus ornatus
GGGGCCTGAACATGCAGGAGGGTGAAAGGAGGGCAAGGAATAGAGTGAATTGGAGCGATGTGGTATACCGGGGTTGACGTGCTGTCAGTGGATTGAATCAAGGCATGTGAAGCGTCTGGGGTAAACCATGGAAAGCTGTGTAGGTATGTATATTTGCGTGTGTGGACGTGTGTATGTATGTACATGTGTAGGGGGGGGGGGGGTTGGGCCATGTCTTTCGTCTGTTTCCTTGCGCTACCTCGCAAACGCGGGAGACAGCGACAAAGTATAAAATATATATATATATATATATATATATATATATATATATATATATATATATATATATATATATATATATATATGCTGTGGAATAATGTGTGGTGGGGAAAAATGGACTTTACGCGAACGAAATTGCAGGGACTGTATGGCGACCGTGAGTGGCGGACGAGGAGGGAGTACTCGGTAAACAGGCGAACCTCACTTAGTGCCCACGGTGCCTAATGCGAGGAAGGACAGATGCAGGAGGAGGAGGAGGAAGCCTCGTCCGTGCTTGCGCGACTAACACGAACCTACGGTCTAAACCCCAAGCGTTCACACATCGGCTGGAGCTTATTAACGCATTAATCATTCAACGTAATGCCAAAAATTATCTCAAATGAGTAAAACATAATCAGAAATGCAAATATATTGTACTTTCACTTTCAGATATTATACGACAGACAAACTGAACTCTCATGAGGCTATTTTTATAAAAACGTAAAGCCATTATATATATTTTTCGGTAACAAATAAGTTATAATGAGTTAGGGGCCAATTAAAAGCAGGACACGTTCATCATAATACCGCAGTGCGATTTATTCCGTCATTTTTCTCCCGGCCGCATATTTCAAATTCGTAGCCGCATCTGCCGAAAAAAAAAATTAAATTCCGTACCCTTTCAACATATCTACTTTTAGAATTTCGCAAGATCATCAGGGGATCTCCTTTAATCGCTCTCTTTTTTTTTGTGTCTGTACATAACTTGAAAGTAGTGATCGTGTGGATCGCCTTTAATCTCTCTCTTTCTTATATATACATAAACTTGAAAGCAGTGATCGTGTGGATCGCCTTTAATCTCTCTCTTTCTTATATATACATAAACTTGAAAGCAGTGATCGTGTGGATCGTCTTTAATCACTCTTTTCTTATATATACAATAAACTTGAAAGGAGTCTTGTTGTAACTAGAATAAACTCCCGTGTCTTTAGCTATCCATCTAATGTGATGTCTCCGTTATGAATTGGTCGTAAAGTTAACTTCAAGGTGCCTTTCACTTGTTACCTGTTTCCACCACTGTGTTGGTCAGCAGCCTGCTGCATTTTGTTTGTCATATTGCGCAAAGGTTGCACCGTTGCTCCACACTTCATTCATAAGTTTGTCTTCATCAGTAAATATGATGAGTATTCCCGTGGCGAATCACTTACATTGTGTTCTAGGCTTTTTTTGTGTGTGTTAAGAGGTACATTTCAAGGCATTGTAGTCTATTTTATCATATTTACAAATCTGTACGGTATTGGCTTTGTCATATATATATATATATATATATATATATATATATATATATATATATATATATATATATATATATATATATATATAGGGAGCGTGTAAACTAAGGTGTGGCGAGTTAGCCAGTGGGTGTTGCTAGGTGCCTGGACAGTCCATTTCGTTGCACGCCACCTCGCCACTGTTCACTCCTTTATAATATTGATCTGTGACCACGGTTGCCTCGTATTAGAGTCTGTTTTCCTTTCTTTTTTTTCACTTATTGGTATAAGCTTTTCTCTATTGTTTCAAAGTTGCAATTGCATCTCATCCGACGCAGAAAAAGGTAAAGAAGGAAAAAAGAAACTGGGAAAATTCAGCATTGTTGAGGGGTACTGGCAATTTTGATATAATCTTACTTGTTATCGTCTTCGTCTCAGAACTCTCAGCCAGTCACGCTGTGTCATCTTACTGTCCTTTTTCGGAAACGTTCACAGATTTAAGGGGGGGAATATCTGGAAAATCCTGGGGACTGACCGACAACCCAGGTTGTCTCCAGGTTCCTCTTGGGTCTGGACGAGGCTAGGCTGACACAACAGGCGTTCACCGCTCCGACTCTCTCTCTCTCTCTCTCTCTCTCTCTCTCCCTTTTTTTACTGCATAGAAAACTGGTTTGTGGGAATTGTCACTTCCTTTACTTGCCGCCGTGAAGCTCATGGCAGGAATTTTTATGGATGGCTGATGGAGAATGCGATAGTCCCGGACTGGTGGTCATGACCTAAGTAAGATTGGACTCCTTAGCGACGGGGTAGGAAAAGAAAAAATGGTTAAGCCACTCCACGAATTCGTTGTGGCTCTTTGTACGGCGAGGAGGAGGAGGAAGAGGAGGGGGATGAGTTAGCTGGGGCTTGGTGGTGGGGGTCATGCTTGTACAATATTGACTTTCTTCCTTGTTCTTCTGCGCTCGCTCCCTATCCGCCTGAAGTATGCGTTCGTTCGTGCACTGTGTCTTTGTATTTGATTTTTCGTATTTTCAGACAATATCGTCCATTCGGTATATTAATGATCTCAAGCAGATTCTTGGATGTTCGACCATTATTTAGTTCCGTTTACGAATGTTTTTTTTTTTCCAGCCCAAAATAGCGTCACACACACGCGCACACACACAAAAAAGGACCACACATTTTTCTTTCGTACCGCATGTTTACATACGAATGCCAGGGGAAAGTCTCTGCTTGCACTTGGAAATCATCATTGATTGCAATTTGCTATTCATCGCGTTCGTTAGGAAATGGCTCGACGCCAGAGCTTACGAACTCAGGGAGATCAATACTACCCTATTCTTAAAGCTGAGCTCTCGCTCCTCAGTCATGTGACATCTCTCCTCTCTCTGTTTGGAATATAAATATATCCTAACTAATACATAAAGTTGGCTGAATACTCGGGAACTGATCAAAGGGGACATTCCTTGCGCAAGAGGGGCGTCAGTGTGGTACCGGGGACGAGCAGCTCCTGCCGAAGCCTCGGGATGAAGTTCTCGATCAGCTGATGTTTAGGAAGGCGAAGGCGGAACTAGTTGCCAGGAAAGCCTCGCCAACATTGCCTATTCATGTATTGCACTCGGCCTAACTCGCTTCGTCCACTTCTTGCAATTATGGCGCTATAACTTCCGTTAAGAATGCTATCTTTATTCGTATCCTTTTTTATTCATATGTTCGTAAGGGGAATAAAAGAGTTTGCTTTGATCTACAAGAGGATTTCTGCTCATGCGTTGACAATTGCCAGATTTAAGGTTTGGGTGTTTTTTTGTCTTTTTTTCCACCTCGAATATACTGAATTTTTTTGTCGTTTTTTTGTTTTAGTTTATTGAGAGTCGGCAAATAAATATCGTGTATTTACATCTTCCACGAGATATTTTTTAATCGATTAGAATAAAAAAAAGAAATGCGTCAGCTTATACAACAACTAGTGGCAGTCTAGTCCTACCTATGTGGTAGATTACCTTGTCTTTAGTTCATGTCTGACTCCGCAAGAGATTTATGTATGTGTTTATATATATATATATATATATATATATATATATATATATATGTGTGTGTGTGTGTGTGTGTGTGTGTTACCGTACGCAATGTTTGTCGTGAACATGCGTATATGTAGACATACATACTCATTATTTTTTATAAGCATACTTTTAAAGACAAATTGATACCTTCTTATGAAGTTTATGCGCTTTATTGCATTATATGAATTCAATGTAGTCAGCAGCAGGTGTATATCTATCAAAAGGCGAATGAAAACGCATGTACCATGACGTACCGACTCAGCTGACCATGTAAGCAAGAAGGAGCGACTTAAAAGGGCAGCCTTTTACAGCATGGCCAAGTATGGCGGCCAGGCGCAGCTGGAAACAAAGGCTTTTAACATCCATCGAGTACAGGTGAGGGCGGGCGGGGGGGTTTTTCTCTCTCGCGGCCCAACCGTTTTTCACGTTAAGTAGCTTAGGATGTCGTGTGGCGTAGCGGTTTGAGAGAGTTATGGACTGCATTGTGTGGACTCTGAATAATGCGTGGGTTTAAAGGTGAGCCGGGTAACCAGGTGCGGTGCAAAATGTGTAAATGACTAGGCTTGAAGTGAGGCGTGCCGGGAAAGGCATCTCAATTTCCTAGAAGGCAGGGAGGAAGATGGTAATGAGAACGGAGGGGCTGTGATGGAGAAAAGATAACAAAAGAAATTTGAGATAAAAGCAGAGAGACTTTTGGTTTGAGAGAGAAAAATGTAAAAGAATTCTTGCAGAGCGAAGAATGAAATTGTCGAAGCGGAGAGACGTTAGTTGTTTAAGAGACGGAATGTTACCAAGAGTTATGGAAAGACGAATCGGTTCCCTTCCCTGCACATTGATGAGACCTGGGGGTAAGGGAGGAGGACGTTGATATTGGCTGAGAGGAATCGACGACGGCTGGTGGGAGATCTAACGAGAGATATAACAGGGAGTTCTGATGGGAACCCTGGACGATGATGGGTGGCGGCGGCTGCGATGGTGGCTTTCGGGTAGGTTTTCTGGTGGTGAAATGTTGGAGCGTTCGGTTGAGGAGGAACTTGTAAAGTGCACGTAAAGTGAAGCAGTTGGGGGAGGGAGTGGAAGCACAGTGAGCATGGGAGTATTTTGGGAAGTGCTGAGTGTTGTTTGGTGGAAACTTATTGGGCAGGGTGGGAATGTGCCGGGTGTAAATGATAGTTTGTCTGATGCAAATACTAAGTGATGTTATTTGTTGAATATGGGAATCATAGTAAATGTGTTTGTTGAGCTGTGTAATGAGGGTGCTAGATGGAGGACTTTATATATATATATTGGACATTTGTATATAGTATTCGAATTATTACTTCCATGACATTCGCACAAATATTGGTGCATTCCCTGACGTTTTCTATGTGCTGAATATTTCATACATAACGCATGTATTGCCTGGAACACGAGTCCAGACGTAGTTAATTATTCCACAGTGGAGCAGTGCAACAAGCACAGTTGTAACAACGGTGCACCATCAGTGTTTACCAGGAAGCAGGAATGGTCGTGAGCGCGGCCAGACGTATGAGTCACGGGTTGGCTGGACGTTTAACCTCCTCACATTACCACGTGACCAAACACGCCCACACCCTGAGCAAATACTCACCAAGACGTTCCTCCCACCTAGCACGCCCACACCGACTGCCTCGGGCCTCTCTCAACAAGACACAGTCTTCCTAATATTCCCACACCGCTCACGTACCCCTACATACAGTACAACACGACCCATCATACATGGTAGTGTTAACCTTGGCCGTTTCTGCCATATTCAGCAACTTTACTCACAAAACGTCGTAGGCCTGTGTCGCTTTGCATACGTATACATGTCTCCCAACACCCAGTACAACACATATCCACGTCTACCCAGGCATTGTTCCCCGAGCACTTCTGCAAGTCGTGCCTGCTTCGTCTTGGGTCTCAAGTGTTATTAATGTTGGGCGAGTTCGTTCTCGTGGACCTCCCGCTGCCTCACGCGCCGCTGGACCCAGGGAAAGGTGATGGGGTGGTATTGGAGGTTCGGAAGGTGGCAAGTCAAATTCTTAACATGGAGGGAAGCAAATAGCACGGTATATATGCTTTGAATCATCTTCTGGACGCTTTCTTATGTTAGTTGTAAAGTTTATTCGTGTTTTATTATCTTTATTACTGATGTATATTTTGTATAGCCTAGTCATTCCTGTGTGTATTCATGTGCACATTGTAAGCGGAGCGCCATGCCCCCTCTCCCTTGTTTTGATTGACGTTGTGTTTAAGTCCCGCCATCAATCAGGTGCAATCGGGACATATTTCGTCACCTTTGCGTCCATCTGTTGACACATTCCTGTTAGTCCTATAATCAAAGAACAATACATGATACAAACGATGCTTGTATCATATGTAGCCCCTGGGCAGGTGACCAGCTGATTAGATTTAGGGGCACGTTATTTCATAAATTTGCGTACTGATCAGGGAAAGCATTAACTTGAAAAGTGCTCCAACTCAGAGGTGTTGAATGAGGGGATATTTATAACAGTTGTATTTGGCAAAAACAGTTATCATGGCATCCTTTTTTCACTTTTGGTTGGACATCAGGCTAAATAGAAGTGCTTCATGTGTTAATACGCGTAATTGATTGCCTTTTCCCTGTTCCTCGTGTGCATACATCCTCGTTAAGGTCCGTCTTTAATGTAGCGAAACCAGAGTTTACCTTCCAAGTCCAAATCGTGTGGACCACCTTACCCTGTGGTGTTCACGTATTATTCATTAAATGTTATTGCTGCAGCCGTGGTCACTCATGAATGATATTCCTGTAACACGAGCACTCGGTGGTACGTATTGTGAACTGTTAAAAAGCCAGGACACGTTTGATTTGAATAGAGCTAACCCGTAGTGAACGTTGTCGAAGTACTGTAGCCTTAGTGAGGTAAATAATAGGTGGTTTGGTCCAATGGCCAGCAAACCTCGACTGAGCTGTAAATAACTTCAGCAAGCGAAAGACACCAGTGAAAACCGTGATGTATGTTAACGGAATACACTTTGATAAGTGTTTAGTCTAACCCTTACCTAATGTGGCTGGGATACGCCACTCTCTGAAGTCCTGAATGTTCTCTGCATATTTATGTGATGTATGTACAGCTCTGAGAGAGAGTTCCTACAGTCGTAGGGCCGTGTGCCACAGTCGTGAGGTCCTCCTTATATGTACTGCCTACCTGTATGCTTACCCTCACAAACACGTACAAAGTTCAGTGTTCGGGCGCAGTTTAGGTCGACTGGAATACTATCATATATATAAAAAAAAAAAAAAGTTTAGAAGCACCGCAATGATTCCCTCACAAGGGGATTATGGCAGGTTAATCCAGCAGGGGGTGGGGAGTCGAAGCATCAGGAAGGAGCAACCATCGGTACACGGGAGGGCGCGGTAGCAGCAGGAGGAGGAACTCGACCCTCGTCTAGGGCAGAGGTTTATATCCAACAGAGACCCGACCTGTTGTCTTCATGTCGGGTGGCCTCTAGTTGCCCAAGTGGCCGCCAGGGAGGGAACGCGTTCTCACTGTCGCGTCATACCCATGTAAATAAACCCTTCTTGGTATCGAACATTATATTTTGACTGTTGCTACGGCCATTCATATCAACAGCCGATTAATTACCTCTTTATCCTCTTACCCTTATCAAGTAACGAACAGTATTTTTATACCTGTTTTGACGTATGGTAAGAATGATGACTTAATGACTTGTCTGTTGTTTAGGGGATATACAGTAACCCCCTCAATACAATTCACTTTTAAAGTCGGCGATGTTCAACGGGAATTGTGTCGTTGCTACCCAATGAGAATACAGGGATAGAACAATGTCTTAAGTGCCTCATTTTCTTTTACCTTTCGTGATGTTTCCGAAAATCAAGAGTGAAACAATCGTGCGTTGATCTATAGACTAGACTGGTGCCAGCCAGACTTGCAACACGTTAAACTTAGTCGGAGTGGCGGGGGGAAAAAAGGTATAATTGATCGCCACGGGAGAGTCGAACTCACGATCCATGGCACAACGAGCTAGGTGGTGGGTGCTCTCAACCATGACACCTAAAAGCGGTATATGTCCAGTGTTTATTTCGTAGCCAAAATGCAGCAGAATTTTTTTCTTTCTTTTTTTGGCATTTACACGAACCTTGGTTCTCTCGTATTTATCGGTCTTATAGTAATTTATTCAAACGTTTTCGGAATTTTAATTTAGTTTCTTAAAATGATTTTAATAGACATGTTACTGAACGGTGTTCATGTACTTCTGGAGTTGATCTCTCTCTCTCTCTCTCTCTCTCTCCGTTCAGCACCGCTGCTTGGGGCCGCCGGACTTGATGTTGTAGCCTCGCGCGATCTTTCCCGTCACCTCCTAGCTGTTAATTAGGCTCCCTTCCTCTCCCTCCCACCCTCCTCCCTCCGCTATCACCGCCATTTACCGCAGCTCGCCAGAGTTCGTTGCCGCGGGAGGTTAATAGAGAGAGAGAGAGAGAGAGAGAGAGAGAAGTGGGGAAAAAAAGAGCAGTGATTTGAGAATTTACATCGTTGGGTTGGTGGTGATGGATGGTGGTGCTGTAGGTGGTGGTCAGGGTGTGTGGCGCTGCTCACAAAATTACGTAGTCTCTTCTAAGGGACGGAGCACGGACGCATGGCGGGGATCATGTTAGTATAACGTTCATTGCTGGAAAAAAAAAAAAGAAGAATGCATTCACGTATTCATAGGAGGGATAACATGAGGTGCCATCGTTGATGGTACACTCTGCGATGAAGTTTATATAGTTTGTAAAACATTTCCCAGGAGGGAAATAGCGTCAGATCCAATTCACAATAGACGTCATGTCATTCGCTTTTTTTTAACTGCGAACATTTACTGACCTGCTTTGTTCCCTTCACCCACGCTGTTACTGAAACACTTCGTCTTTGTATACTGATGCGAGTAAAGCCTTTTAGATATAGATATATAATAAGAATTTACCCATTATGGACTGTGTTGGGGGGGAAAGTTCACTCGTGTGTGAGCGTAGAGAGGCTGGGGAATATTACTGAGGCATTTTTTTTTTTAAGTGAAAGGAGTAATGTCTGGTCGTTCCGAGTCACACCAGGTCACGTTAGGGCATCTCAGGTCACGCTGGGTAATCTCGGGTCGCATTACGTTACGTGGGATCATGTTGGGTCAACGGCGTATCATGCAGATGACCTCAGTCTGCGTCGGGTCATGTTGAGTCTTGCAGACGATTGGCTGGAGATAGAGAGAGCAAATGACCTATGGTAATTTGGGTACGAGTTTGGTACAGGAAGCTGGATCATCTGTCTTGATTTCATGATGATTTAGTTGATTGTTTATATTCTACTTTTGCATCGTCAGTCTTGATAAAGCACGACGATACGGCCCTTGGCACAACCATTGACCTGCTCCTTAATGTGGCGCACCGGCTGGGTCAAGTTGGTTCGCTTTCATATATTCGTACGTAGACTTATGGTTATAGGCTATTGACACAGAAATTATCCCCTCCAGTCTGTGGTCTATTGTGTGTACTGTTCGAGGCCTATGATAGAGATTATTGAAATGACATTGATTATTGATAATTGTTATAGGTTGTGGTGTGTTAACAGCAGCAATTAAGGTGGTAATGGTGTTGGCCAGTTACATATGTACGATGATGCCTCGAGAGTCACCAGAGTAGAGAGACGGGCGGTGGTCTATACAAGGAACAATGCTCAGTGTAACGGTCGGATTGTAACCTAGTCATCATGTAGCGAGGTAATTACACTTCCGTAGACGACGGCACTTATTGTAGGGCACGTGATTAGCTGCTTTCTCTCTTCTCTCTCTCTCTCTCTCTCTCTCTCTCTCTCTCTCTCTCTCTCTCTCTCTCTCTCTCTCTCTCTCTCTCTCTCTCTGGTGGAGTCACTGGGTTTCCGTGGGAGTCATAGGGATGAGGAAAGAGTTGGGGAAAGATCTTCCATCCCCCACCCCACCCCACCCAACCTCACCCCACCTTGCGTAATTCCCCCCTTTCCCCTTTCCCTCAGTCTCCCCTTCCCATGACTGAACGCCACCCCTCCTCGTCCATTCCAATCTCCTCCCTACGTTTGCCTCACCCTCCTCTCTCACTTTTGTTCTCACGTTATTACCCAAGTGCTCTCACGTCTCCCTTTTGTTTTTCTCTCCCTCCTCTCTTCCTTTCCTTATTTCCTCTTCACCAGTTCCTGTGCTACCTCCCTCGGCAGCCCTTTCCACCCATTCCTATTACCCTTCACCCATTCTCTCTACCCCCCGATTCCCTCCACCTTTCCTCTGCAGACACCAATCCGGTACCACCAGCAGCAGCAGCAGCAGCAGTACTGTAGCTTAGTAATTAGCAGCGTCGCGTAGGGCAGTAACGGACCCGGCCGTATGGATCCTGACGCCGCCCCTCAGAGGCGTTGCAGGATTCTGGTCCCCATTTACCGGTGACGTCCGGGATCGTGGCCATACCCCGGGAAAATAAATGGCTCGGTGATACGATATACAAAGCCTTTTTTATAGGGAGAGGAATGTTAATATTTATGGCAGTATCAGACGAGGTGAAAGGGATGATTTCTAGGCCAACAGGGGATTACAGGCAGACTTCAGCGAGGGTGGTGTAGGTATGTTAAATGCTCGTGTGGCTTCGTTCGAGCTTTTGGTGAAAATAAGCGAGAATTAGCAGCATCCGTACGTATCTCGACCACTGTGTCAGTATGACTGAGGTAGATAACCTGCAGGAACGAACACGTAAGGCGAGTGTGAGGTTACTAGCATGAGAATTATGAGGTTGGCTAGGTTAAGAAGTAGTGTGAATATGAGTGAAATAATGTCCCACGTTGTAGCAACGTACGTGCGTTTGTACTTGCTGTGGCGGGAGTTTACATGAGTTAAAAAAAAGTCAGTTATTGTCGAGTGGAAGACAGATTTATGAAGGTTTGTTGTGAATGCAGCAATTACGTAGAGAGGATTCATGAGGACTTGGCTCTTTTTTCGGGCTTGTCTCTCACGCTGGGGGATGGTGTGTACCTGTTTCTTGCCCCTGCTGGGAGCAGTTTCTCGTTGTGCCCCTTTAAAGACGACAGTCGCTAGATGGGCCTTCGTGTGTGTGTGTGTGCTCCTTCCTACAGAGAGCTGTAGGGGTGTTGCCGTAAATCCCCAGAGCACGACGGTGCGACTTTGAGTACGACGATCCAAACCATTTGCACGACAGAACGACCTTTAAACACAACGATGTCATTTTTGAGGACTTTGGAATGATCTTTGAACACGAAGGTACGATCTTTGAGAACGACGGCACGGCCTTACGATGGAGCAAGACTTGCTTGCTTACGACCCTTGAGCACGACGGTACGACCCTAGAGTACGACGGTGCACCTTTTGAGTCGATACGGTATCAGGGAGGGCGCTTTTTGCTTGGCCTGGGGGCCCTGGGAAGGGATAAAGGCTAGGGTGGAGGGGCTGGCATGTAAACAAACACACGTGGAGCCTGGCGAGGTCTGACCCGCTGACTCTTGACCCCTGACCCCCCCCCCCCCACCACCCTGGCTCCTGTTAGGCTGCCTGCCACTCCACTGCTGTTGTTTACTTAGTTTAATTACTGTATTCACTACGCTGTTGATGTAACTGTCGTTACCCTTGCTGCAAATCTTGTTACTGTTGCTCTCTGTTTGTTTCTGTTGTTGTGACCCGGAACTGTTGCTGTCTGTGTCTGTTGTTGTGACTTGTTAACTGTTGCAGTCTGTTTGTTTCTGTTGTTGTGACTTGTAACTGTTGCAGTCTGTTTGTTTCTGTTGATGTGACCTGTTACTGTTGCAGTCTGTTTGTTTCTGTTGTTGTGACTTGTAACTGTTGCAGTCTGTTTGTTTCTGTTGTTGTGACTTGTAACTGTTGCAGTCTGTTTGTTTCTGTTGTTGTGACTCGTAACTGTTGCTGTTTGTTGTCACTGTTGTTGTGACTTCTTACCGTTGCTGTGAATGTTGTTATTGCTGTTGTGACTACCGTTATTTCTGCTTATGAGGGTAATGTCATGTGAATTGCCTCCTCTGTTGCCGCTGCTCCTGCTGACGCTACGATTTTCGTACCATCATACTTACCATGGAGTCATCCCGAAAACACCGTGTTGTTTATTTTCATTCACCTCATTATCCATGTCTGATAATCTCATTAGGAACAATGACGAAGGTAATGCTGTTCCTTGTGGCTCACCATATACAGAATCATCAGTCTGGGTTCTGTTTGTTTCAACAGTTGTCCTACAGCTGTTTCTAGTACTGTTGGTGTTGTTACTGTTGTTGCCGCTCCTGTGTATGCTGTTGCTGCTGCTGTGGTTGGCTGTTGTCTTACGGTAGTTCTTGTCCTCGTTGCTGTAACTGCAGTGTTGATGATCTCCTGTACGAGCAATTGGATCACCGTCCTGTTGTTTTCTCCCTTGAACATTGTCACTTCGAAATCTCTTGTTCTGGTTGCCTGTTTTGCTGTTGCTGTGCGCCTCCTGCTATTGCTGTATTTCCTGCTCTTAATTTTTTTTCCCCATCGTAGTTTATATCTACTTGCTGCTAGCGTCGTTGTTACTGTCCTTAACTGTTAATACACTTGCCCCCTTATTATGTATGTTATTTTGAGAATGTTCTTGGTAATACTGTCGTGAGTAACTTATTTATTTTAAAGATTTTCGCCTGCTTTGGTGTTAGTGGTGGTGTTGCAAGCGACCGTGGTGGGTGGTGTAAGTCCTTCTCCCTCTCTCCCTCGTTCGCTGGCCAGGCTTCTGTGGTCACTAGTGGAACAGTAATTTCACATAAGGAGGCCGAGAAATCTCGTTTTCTGCCTGGGGGCGTCGTTTGCGGGCTACCCCAGAGGCCTGGTCAGCTGATGGCGGTTGTTGACGTCGGTCAGCTGATCTACAGTGTGTTGTCACCGATCAGCTGATTTCAGTTGTCGTCGGTCAGCTGATATTTGTTGTTTTCGTAGGTCAGCTGATCTCCAGTGTTGTCACCGATCAGCTGATATTTGTTGCCGTCAGTCAGCTGATTCGTCTTTGTTTTCGTCAGTCAGCTGATCTGTGTTGTTTTCGTAGGTCAGCTGATGTCCAATGGTGTCACTGATCAGCAGATATTTGTTGCCGTCAGTCAGCTGATTCGTCTCTGTTTTCGTCGGTCAGCTGATCTGTGTTGTTTTCGTAGGTCAGCTGATGTCCAGTGTTGTCACTGATCAGCTGATATTTGTTGCCGTCAGTCAGCTGATTTGTCTCCGTTTTCGTCGGTCAGCTGATCTGTGTTGTTCTCGTCGGTCAGCTGATCTCTGTTGTTTTCATCGGTCAGCTGATCTCCAGTGTTTTCACCGATCAGCTGATGTTTGTTGTCGTCGGTCAGCTGAGTTTTGTTATTATTTTTATTTTGTCGGTCAGCTGATCTTTGTTGCTGTTTTAGCCGGTCAGCTGATTTTTGTTTCTGTCAACGGAACTGGTGAAAAGGGGTTAGATTATAGACGGGAATAGTACAGTTCCTCCCCAGATAAGGATTTTCTTTTTTTTTAAATAATGTTGCAGACGATTGATTTGGGAATAGAGGTGTGTATAATATAAGAGGAACTTGGTGTCTGACTGGCGCAGAATACCATAAGGAACTGGACTTTGATGTGAAAGTAATGAAATGTGTGTGTGTATGTGTGTGTGTGTGTGTGTGTGTGTGTGTGTGTGTGTGTGTGTGTGTGTGTGAGAGAGAGAGAGAAATATGGTGAGGTGAGTGTGGCATTTGATGCGAACACTGTGTGAGAGACGAACCTTATTTGTAAGAGGGAAGTGCGTCTGACAGTGTGTGTGTGTGTGTGTGAGAGTCCAGCAAATCGTGTTGGCGGCTGACATATTATTAGTGATGGTGGGAGGGGGGTGGCGTAGCTTCGTCCGTGTCGTTGCTGGTGGTGCCTGGCCACGGTGGCCCACATCCTCCACTCCCTACTTTTAGGGGGGTGTTGGGAGGGGGTGGGAGTTGTGGTGATGGTAGTGACAGGAGTAAGGAGGTGGGGAGGGCTGGTGGCGATGACTGTGACGAAGGGTAGTGGTGATGGTGATGATTGTGAGGGAGGTATAGTAGTAGTAGTAGTAGTAGTAGTAGTAGTAGTTGTAGTAGTAGTAGTAGTAGTAGTAGTAGTAGTAGTAGTAGTAGTTGTTGTTGTTGTTGTCATAGTAGTAGTAGAAGGAGTAGGGGAGAAGTAGTAGTAGCAGAGATATAGTGGTAGTGGTTAGAGAAGTGGGATGGGGAGAGATTTTTGCTGGTGATGGGGCTAGCAGGTGGAGGAGGGATGGAGGGGAAGGGGTTGTTGGCCTGGACTGGTATGTGTTAGGTAGTGACGTCTGTCATGTCCGTAATATCAGCCAGTTTCCCTCGCATTTCTGTCTCTGGTTTCGCTCGGCCGAAAGACTTCGGTGGTGAAGTAGTTAGCCGGCCACCGGTCTGTCTCTCAAGCTTTTACCTGTTTCTTCGTGTGGATCAGAACGGCATGAAATGACCAGCCTTATACAACACAAGAGCACGACGGTAAGGCCCTTAAATACGATGGTATGGCCTCCTTCAAGTAGTAAGGCGTAGTCTTTCATCAGACCCTCGTCGTGCTCAAAGGTTGTATACCGTCGTGCTCGAGGGACATCTCAAGAGAGTTTTCAGGGACCGTAATATCATTGTAATGAGGTCTACTAAAAATCGTATGTGCAATATCTTTCACGCTTCACTTAATAAAGAAAAGTATCGGACATGAATACTTGTTGTATTGTTCTTAGGCATATATCATTTTACCCTCTTTGTGTCATAGCTTCAACTTTTTGAGAGGAAAATGAAAGGAGAAAAACAGATAGTCTTAGGAGTAAGGGACCAAGAGCTGGTAAGACGACCTGTTCCATGATGATATGAATTATTCCTTGCTGGAAGGCTGGAGAAAAAAATTAGGAAGTTACTTCTCCTTTTCTTATCTCTTGGCCACACTCCTTTCACCAGGCTCCCCGTCCCATCCCCTGTCCTCACTCATTCTCTCCTGTCTTTTTTTTTTCTTCTGTCCTTCCTCGCCTCCCTCCTTGCAGTGGTGGTGGAGGAGGAGCCTTCTGCTTTACTGTCCTGTCTCAGCCTGTAGTAGTAGCTGAGGGGGAGTGTATACTGCTCTACTATCCTCTCTCCGTCTGTGTAGATTAGGATCGTAGGATAGTATGACTGTCCTCCAGCTGATAACACCCATCACAGACCATCAGGCCTTCTGTTATCTTGCCTTCCCATGTGTTTCCTCCCTTCCTTTCCTCCCTCTCCTTTCCACACTCCCTCCTTCCCTCCCTTCCAATCCCTGGCCACGCCCTCCTTCCTCCACCCAGAGCCGTCACCAGGTCTGGCCACCATCAAGTCATCGCTGACGTTCCACTCTGCCGCTCGCCAGGAAATTATGACCCACATTGTTCACGAAAAGAGCGAACGCCATCTCATGTAAACTGTCGCAAACTACTTCCAACGGCGTGTAGTGTAAACTCTCAAACTGCCTGCAGCAACGTCTGATGTAAACTCGCAAACTGCCTGCAACGGAGTCTTATGTAAACTCTCAAACTGCCTGCAGTAGTCCCCCACTCTGTAAACCCTTCTGAAGTTACATTGTAGACCTTGCTGAAGTTACCATGTGTATACACCCCTATATACGCTAATTAAGCGACGTTGTAAGCGTCTCCATACGTGCTATGTTGGAGAAGGTAGGCGGGTCTATGACAAGGAAGGCTGGACGACCAACCATAGCAGCAGCAGCAGCAGCAGCCAGCAGGAAGGATTGCTGAGTGAGTTTATTCCCCGCTCGCCCTGGTCGCCCGGTCGGGCGCTCGAGTTCACAGTAGGACGAGCAGGTAGTAAATATATCCATTTTCTTTTTATAGGGGCGAAAGGTGGATGAATTATTGGCGTCATTTACATAATAATTGACCTATGGTGTACTCTTCCTCTTTATTTATTGCTGTTCGTGTGTCTATATATTTATATGGACACGTAAAGGTTGTTATGATAGGGAGTAACACTGAAATATATATATATATATATATATATATATATATATATATATATATATATATATATATATATATATATATATATATATATATATATATGTGTGTGTGTGTGTGTGTGTGTGTGTGTGTGTGTGTGTGTGTGTGTGTGTGTGTGTTATTTTTCTGGATAAATAGATCTTGTTTTCATATCACTCAAATGGGATTTTTACATCGTATATCAGAACCTGGTTCCCACCATGGTGATGTAAAAGGCAAAGGAATCAGGTCGCAGATTCATTTAAACCATGGCGGGGGTGGAAAGACACGCAACGATGTGTTCTGAGACCCACATGATGGTTTATGTTGTGTTCTTCCTCCCGCTGCTGCCGCAGTAGAGACGGGCCTTGTGGGGGTTGAGTTAGTAGGGTCTCTGAGTCCACGCGTGTGCCCCAGGGCCGTCTCTCTCTCTCTCTCTCTCTCTCTCTCTCTCTCTCTCTCTCTCTCTCTCTCTCTCTCTCTCTCTCCCTGGGATCTCTTTCCATGGAACTTCTGCAGCTTCGTGGCTGCGCAACGGGCAGAAGCAGGGGAAATGATGGAGTCCTTTGGTGCGAAAAGTCTTTCGGCTAGATTGAATGCACAGGCTGTGTGTGTGTGTGTGTGTGTGTGTGTGTGTGTGTGTGTGTGAGTAGGTGTAGGTGTTACCGGACTCCGCCTGCTCGAGGTTACAGCGCGAGTGAAAATTACTGGCAGTAAAGTCTTATCAAAGAACTTCTCACTCCAAAGGGAGGTCTACATTTCCCTGTTACTGCACGTAGTGCAACCTTGGACTGCAGTAGTCTTTCGAAAAGGACCTGGATACAACAAGGGCGCTTTCATAGAAATTGATCCTGGAGCAATTATAAGTAGAATGTATATAGATGTGTGTATGAGTCTACGAGTACAAAAACATATATTGACAATCAAATCTATAGATTCCCTCCATTACTACAGATGGTACCTAGGTAGCATAGTATGAATTAAATTGATGAATTGTGGTATTATTAGATTGATCAACTGTGTGGAAGCGTAGCTAAAGAAAAAAGAAAGACACATTTCCAACGGATTGATGTTGTGTGTTGTCAATGGCAGATGTTGTGTGCAAGGGCGCGTGTGTTCAGTCTGCTCCGTGCAGGCCAGATATTTATGGGTTTTATTTATACCCTGATGAGCATGAGATGGACTGTGGTTGGAGCTTTAAAACGTGAGTTAGTGTGGGAGGCGAATGCTGTCCAGTTGGGGAGGAGGGGAGATGGCTACGGATGGGGTGTGTGTGTGTGTGTGTGTGTGTGTGTGTGTGTGTGGTGTGGGAATTGTATCTTCCTGTGTGTGTATGTGTGTGTGTGTGTGTGTGTGTGTGTGTACTGACGATGCGGGCGGTGTTATGGTGACCACGTGGGCGGAGGAGGGAGCTGGCTAGGGGTTGATTGGGTGATGGTATGGCGGAGGAGGGAGCTGGCGAGAGGGTGTGATTGGGTGGTGGTATGATGACCAGTTAGCTGGGGTTAGGGATACTGAGAGAACATATATGTAGTACGTTTGCGTGTGTATATATATATATATATATATATATATATATATATATATATATATATATATATATATATATATATATATATACACTTCATATATCTTTTTCATTTTCTGTAGTGTATGTTTCTGAAGTATGTATTAAAGTAGACCTTACTTCTACACAACAATGTCGAAGAATCTTGATGAAAATAGGAAATATACCTAAATAAAATAATTTTAGATTTGTATAAACAGATTTATACGTCCCATTGCAAGAAGTTATTCACGCAATTTATGGTGTTATCAGGTGTTGTCTTAAGGAGGTCTTGTAGATCATACGTATTCCGCTTGAGTAAGGAGGGATGGCGTGCTTCTACTGATTATAATGTCCTGCTTAGTGACCCCTTGCTGGCGTGGAGAAAACGGTGTTCGCCCAAGAAACGAACATTAGGAGAGAAATGTTGATCATTACGAGAGAGATAGTGTGTGAACCTCCGCCTCCATTCCAGTGTTTATCGGACGCTTTTTTTTTTTTTTATATCACATCGCCCGACAGTTCCCGCTGGATATAACGTATTAGGAAGAATAATTTAGTTATCGTTTACGCGAGCGTCTTTACGGTCATCGTAGAAAACGTGGTTAGTGGTTACATTACTTACGGTGTGTGTGATTCCCCAGGATGGGGGGGGATGATGGGGGAGAGGAGACGCGCGTGTCTTGCCGGAGGCACTGGGGCAGGAGTGTGGCAACGGGGTAGGGGATGGGTTGGGGGGATGGAGAGAGAGAGAGAGAGAGAGAGAGAGAGAGAGAGAGAGAGAGAGAGAGAGAGAGAGAGAGAGAGTCATGCTTTCAAACTGGATTGTACCGTCGAACCCCTGGATCATGCTCGCACATTGTACCAGTTTTATTCTCCACGATCGTACCGTCGCGTCGTGCTCACGGTGATCGTACCGTCGCGTCGTGCTCACGGTGATCGTACCGTCGCGTCGTGCTCACGGTGATCGTACCGTCGCGTCGTGCTCACGGTGATCGTACCGTCGCGTCGTGATCACGGTGATCGTACCGTCGCGTACCGTCGTGATCACGGTGATCGTACCGTCGCGTACCGTCGTGATCACGGTGATCGTACCGTCGCGTACCGTCGTGATCACGGTGATCGTACCGTCGCGTCGTGCTCACAGTGATCGTACCGTCGCGTCGTGATCACGGTGATCGTACCGTCGCGTACCGTCGTGATCACGGTGATCGTACCGTCGCGTACCGTTGTGATCACGGCGATCGTACCGTCGCGTCGTGCTGAAGGAGTTAATTGGAACCGTGAAAATTGTTATGCGCCTCAGGTTTTCCGGGTGGCATTTCGAGATAGGAAATTGGCATGTAATTGGTGGGTGTGTGTTGGGGGAGGGGAGCAGGAGCAGGCTGCACGGAGGGGCCACCGCTGGCGAGTGGGGTCGCCCATACTTACCAGGGCAGAGCAGAGGGACGACAGTAAGGCTCGCAACACACAAGCTCCTCCTGTGAGATCTGCTCCCAAGAGAGGTGTGGAAAAGGACGAGGCCAGGAGTGTGATGATGTGGTGGTGGTGGGGTTGCTGGACGACTTTTGTGGTGGATTGTGGTGGTAATAGAGAGACGATATCGTGAGTACTATAAAGGTTTAGTGATTGAAAAGTGGATTACAGGGAGAGAGTATATTACAGGGGGATTAGCAGTGTTTGAAGTGATTTATGGTCGTTTAGCTGAGGATTTGTGAGTAGGGTTAAGGGATTTTGATGTTAAGTTGATGTCATCCTGTCAGGTAATGTGTAGGATTTAACTCCATGTTTAGCCCTCCTAGAGGTACATGTATGATATATGGAACGGTGACGGGAATATATATATATATATATATATATATATATATATATATATATATATATATATATATATATATATATATATATATATATATATGTGTGTGTGTGTGTGTGTGTGTGTGTGTGTGTGTGTGTGTGACATGACAGCTGCTGTCTCGCGTCTCCTGCACAATCTCTTGTCACAAACTGGGTCATGCCAATTCGCCGTTAATCACCGTATCGTTACCAAATTCACTCTAGTTATTACATTCGTTACCAAATATGTTCCGTGTCGTTGTTACACCCGAGTGTGTCCACGCTTACATAGTTTTACCCGTTTTTTATGAGACTGATTAATCCTTTGGACTGTATCATGATTTGGCAGCGAAGGAAACTGATGGTCGAGTGGCTGTTTCTTCGTAGAGGTTCAAGGATGAGGTTTGGGTGTGCGTGGGCCGGGGTGGATGGGGACGATAGACGAGCTATGGAGAAGTTCGGCGAAATCAGGATAGGGCGGTGTTGTGGGGGAAGTGAGTGAGCGGGTGAGTGAGTGTATGTGTGTGTGAGAGAGAGAGGCATGACCTCCTTCGTCAGGAGGTGGTGAATTGGCGTCTCTGGTGTCCCTACGTCTTCCTCCTGATGGGTTAGAGAGGAGAGGCATGACCCCCTCCGTCAGGAGGTGGTGAATTGGCGTCTCTGGTGTCCCTACGTCTTCCTCCTGATGGGTTAGAGAGGAGAGGCATGACCCCCTCCGTCAGGAGGTGGTGAGTTGGCGTCTCTGGTCACATTGCTTCGTTCTCCTGATGGGGGGAAGGAGGAGGATGACTGGCTCTCGTGATTTGATGACGATGTTGTCACGACATATATATATATATATATATATATATATATATATATATATATATATATATATATATATATATATATATATATACATATATATATATATATATATATATATATATATATATATATATATATATATATATATATATATATATACATATATGTATTCTTATTATTATTCTTCAAAGATGTAAATACAGATATATATATGTCGAGCAGCACAGCCGACATGCACGTAGACACAGTCATGGTCATGTGCACACCCACCCACACACACACACACACACACACACACACAGTCAGTCATGGTCACACGCACGTCATCATGGTCACATACACATACACATGAGCCACCTTGGTTCTCACGGGCCCGTGTTCGAATCCCAGACAGAGAAATCAGGTCATAACCAACCCAGGTGTATAGTCTGGAGAAGAATGAGCTGTACCTAGTGTACGTTAGGGTGTTTATTGTATGCGACACAACCCTATGACCCTATTTATGAGGTTAATACAACTTCTAAGCTGCACTCCAATCAGGAGCTGGGAAATGATGGAATCCTTTGGATCTGAAGAAGCTCCCCCCCTTTTTTTTTTTTTCATTTGACGATGATACAGCTTCGATGAAGGTGACTTTTCCACTCGCGGTGTAACCACAAACAGGCGGAGTCTGGTAACACCTGATACATATATATTTATATATATATATATATATATATATATATATATATATATATATATATATATATATATATATATATATATATATAATATTTATATTATATTATATATATATATATATATATATATATATATATATATATATATATATATTATATATATATATTTATGTGTGTGTGTGTGTTTGTGGTGTGTGTGTGTGTGTGTGTGTGTGTGTGTGTAACAGTATTTAACGGACTGAGAGGCATTACTTTAACGGACTGAGAGGCATTATTTAACGGATGAGAGGCATTATTTAACGGATGAGAGGCATTATTTTAACGGACTGAGAGGCATTATTTAACGGACTGAGAGGCATTATTTTAACGGACTGAGAGGCATTATTCAACGGACTGAGAGGCATTATTTAACGGACTGAGAGGCATTATTTAACGGACTGAGAGGCATTATTTAACGGACTGAGAGGCATTATTTAACGGACTGAGAGGCATTATTTAACGGACTGAGAGGCATTATTTAACGGATGAGAGGCATTATTTAACGGATGAGAGGCATTATTTAACGGATGAGAGGCATTATTTAACGGATGAGAGGCATTATTTTAACGGACTGAGAGGCATTATTTAACGGATGAGAGGCATTATTTAACGGACTGAGAGGCATTATTTAACGGACTGAGAGGCATTACTTTAACGGACTGAGAGGCATTACTTTAACGGACTGAGAGGCATTACTTTAACGGACTGAGAGGCATTACTTTAACGGACTGAGAGGCATTACTTTAACGGACTGAGAGGCATTATTCAACGGACTGAGAGGCATTATTCAACGGACTGAGAGGCATTACTTTAACGGACTGAGAGGCATTATTTTAACGGACTGAGAGGCATTACTTTAACGGACTGAGAGGCATTACTTTAACGGACTGAGAGGCATTATTTAACGGACTGAGAGGCATTATTTAACGGACTGAGAGGCATTATTTAACGGACTGAGAGGCATTATTTAACGGACTGAGAGGCATTATTTAACGGACTGAGAGGCATTATTTAACGGACTGAGAGGCATTATTTAACGGATGAGAGGCATTATTTAACGGACTGAGAGGCATTATTTAACGGACTGAGAGGCATTATTTAACGGACTGAGAGGCATTATTTAACGGACTGAGAGGCATTACTTTAACGGACTGAGAGGCATTATTTAACGGACTGAGAGGCATTACTTTAACGGACTGAGAGGCATTATTTAACGGATGAGAGGCATTATTCAACGGACTGAGAGGCATTACTTTAACGGACTGAGAGGCATTACTTTAACGGACTGAGAGGCATTATTTAACGGATGAGAGGCATTATTCAACGGACTGAGAGGCATTACTTTAACGGACTGAGAGGCATTACTTTAACGGACTGAGAGGCATTATTTAACGGACTGAGAGGCATTATTTAACGGACTGAGAGGCATTATTTAACGGACTGAGAGGCATTATTTAACGGATGAGAGGCATTATTTAACGGACTGAGAGGCATTATTTAACGGATGAGAGGCATTATTTTAACGGACTGAGAGGCATTATTTAACGGATGAGAGGCATTATTTAACGGATGAGAGGCATTATTTAACGGATGAGAGGCATTATTTTAACGGACTGAGAGGCATTATTTAACGGATGAGAGGCATTATTTAACGGATGAGAGGCATTATTTAACGGATGAGAGGCATTATTTAACGGATGAGAGGCATTATTTAACGGATGAGAGGCATTATTTTAACGGACTGAGAGGCATTATTTTAACGGACTGAGAGGCATTATTCAACGGACTGAGAGGCATTACTTTAACGGACTGAGAGGCATTACTTTAACGGACTGAGAGGCATTATTCAACGGACTGAGAGGCATTATTCAACGGACTGAGAGGCATTATTCAACGGACTGAGAGGCATTACTTTAACGGACTGAGAGGCATTATTTAACGGACTGAGAGGCATTATTCAACGGACTGAGAGGCATTACTTTAACGGACTGAGAGGCATTACTTTAACGGACTGAGAGGCATTACTTTAACGGACTGAGAGGCATTATTTAACGGACTGAGAGGCATTATTCAACGGACTGAGAGCATTATTTAACGGACTGAGAGGCATTACTTTAACGGACTGAGAGGCATTACTTTAACGGACTGAGAGGCATTACTTTAACGGACTGAGAGGCATTATTTTAACGGACTGAGAGGCATTATTTTAACGGACTGAGAGGCATTATTTAACGGATGAGAGGCATTATTTTAACGGACTGAGAGGCATTATTTAACGGACTGAGAGGCATTATTTTAACGGACTGAGAGGCATTATTTAACGGATGAGAGGCATTATTTAACGGATGAGAGGCATTATTTAACGGATGAGAGGCATTATTTAACGGATGAGAGGCATTATTTAACGGACTGAGAGGCATTATTTAACGGATGAGAGGCATTATTTAACGGATGAGAGGCATTATTTAACGGACTGAGAGGCATTATTTAACGGATGAGAGGCATTATTTAACGGATGAGAGGCATTATTTAACGGATGAGAGGCATTATTTAACGGATGAGAGGCATTATTTAACGGATGAGAGGCATTATTTAACGGACTGAGAGGCATTACTTTAACGGACTGAGAGGCATTATTTTAACGGACTGAGAGGCATTATTTAACGGATGAGAGGCATTATTTAACGGACTGAGAGGCATTACTTTAACGGACTGAGAGGCATTACTTTAACGGACTGAGAGGCATTACTTTAACGGACTGAGAGGCATTATTTAACGGACTGAGAGGCATTATTCAACGGACTGAGAGGCATTATTTAACGGACTGAGAGGCATTATTCAACGGACTGAGAGGCATTATTTTAACGGACTGAGAGGCATTACTTTAACGGACTGAGAGGCATTACTTTAACGGACTGAGAGGCATTACTTTAACGGACTGAGAGGCATTACTTTAACGGACTGAGAGGCATTATTTAACGGACTGAGAGGCATTATTTAACGGACTGAGAGGCATTATTCAACGGACTGAGAGGCATTATTTTAACGGACTGAGAGGCATTACTTTAACGGACTGAGAGGCATTATTTAACGGATGAGAGGCATTATTTAACGGACTGAGAGGCATTACTTTAACGGACTGAGAGGCATTATTCAACGGACTGAGAGGCATTATTTAACGGACTGAGAGGCATTATTTTAACGGACTGAGAGGCATTATTTAACGGACTGAGAGGCATTGTTTAACGGACTGAGAGGCATTATTTAACGGACTGAGAGGCATTACTTTAACGGACTGAGAGGCATTATTTAACGGACTGAGAGGCATTATTCAACGGACTGAGAGGCATTATTTAACGGACTGAGAGGCATTATTCAACGGACTGAGAGGCATTATTTAACGGACTGAGAGGCATTATTTAACGGACTGAGAGGCATTACTTTAACGGACTGAGAGGCATTATTTAACGGACTGAGAGGCATTATTTAACGGACTGAGAGGCATTATTTTAACGGACTGAGAGGCATTATTTAACGGATGAGAGGCATTATTCAACGGACTGAGAGGCATTACTTTAACGGACTGAGAGGCATTACTTTAACGGACTGAGAGGCATTATTCAACGGACTGAGAGGCATTACTTTAACGGACTGAGAGGCATTATTCAACGGACTGAGAGGCATTACTTTAACGGACTGAGAGGCATTACTTTAACGGACTGAGAGGCATTATTCAACGGACTGAGAGGCATTATTTAACGGATGAGAGGCATTATTTAACGGATGAGAGGCATTATTTAACGGACTGAGAGGCATTATTTAACGGACTGAGAGGCATTATTTAACGGATGAGAGGCATTATTCAACGGACTGAGAGGCATTATTTAACGGACTGAGAGGCATTATTTAACGGACTGAGAGGCATTATTTAACGGATGAGAGGCATTATTCAACGGACTGAGAGGCATTATTCAACGGACTGAGAGGCATTATTCAACGGACTGAGAGGCATTACTTTAACGGACTGAGAGGCATTATTTTAACGGACTGAGAGGCATTATTTTAACGGACTGAGAGGCATTATTTAACGGACTGAGAGGCATTATTTTAACGGACTGAGAGGCATTACTTTAACGGACTGAGAGGCATTACTTTAACGGACTGAGAGGCATTACTTTAACGGACTGAGAGGCATTACTTTAACGGACTGAGAGGCATTATTTAACGGACTGAGAGGCATTATTTAACGGACTGAGAGGCATTATTCAACGGACTGAGAGGCATTACTTTAACGGACTGAGAGGCATTACTTTAACGGACTGAGAGGCATTATTTAACGGACTGAGAGGCATTATTTAACGGACTGAGAGGCATTATTTTAACGGACTGAGAGGCATTATTTTAACGGACTGAGAGGCATTATTTAACGGACTGAGAGGCATTACTTTAACGGACTGAGAGGCATTATTCAACGGACTGAGAGGCATTACTTTAACGGACTGAGAGGCATTACTTTAACGGACTGAGAGGCATTACTTTAACGGACTGAGAGGCATTATTCAACGGACTGAGAGGCATTATTTAACGGATGAGAGGCATTATTTAACGGACTGAGAGGCATTACTTTAACGGACTGAGAGGCATTATTTAACGGACTGAGAGGCATTACTTTAACGGACTGAGAGGCATTATTCAACGGACTGAGAGGCATTATTTAACGGATGAGAGGCATTATTTAACGGACTGAGAGGCATTATTTAACGGACTGAGAGGCATTACTTTAACGGACTGAGAGGCATTACTTTAACGGACTGAGAGGCATTACTTTAACGGACTGAGAGGCATTACTTTAACGGACTGAGAGGCATTATTTAACGGACTGAGAGGCATTATTTAACGGACTGAGAGGCATTATTTTAACGGACTGAGAGGCATTACTTTAACGGACTGAGAGGCATTATTTAACGGATGAGAGGCATTATTCAACGGACTGAGAGGCATTATTTAACGGACTGAGAGGCATTATTTAACGGACTGAGAGGCATTATTTAACGGACTGAGAGGCATTATTTAACGGATGAGAGGCATTATTCAACGGACTGAGAGGCATTATTTAACGGATGAGAGGCATTATTCAACGGACTGAGAGGCATTATTTAACGGACTGAGAGGCATTATTTAACGGACTGAGAGGCATTATTTAACGGATGAGAGGCATTATTTAACGGATGAGAGGCATTATTTAACGGATGAGAGGCATTATTTAACGGATGAGAGGCATTATTTTAACGGACTGAGAGGCATTATTTAACGGACTGAGAGGCATTATTTAACGGACTGAGAGGCATTACTTTAACGGACTGAGAGGCATTACTTTAACGGACTGAGAGGCATTATTCAACGGACTGAGAGGCATTACTTTAACGGACTGAGAGGCATTATTTAACGGATGAGAGGCATTATTTAACGGATGAGAGGCATTATTCAACGGACTGAGAGGCATTACTTTAACGGACTGAGAGGCATTATTTAACGGACTGAGAGGCATTACTTTAACGGACTGAGAGGCATTATTTAACGGATGAGAGGCATTATTTAACGGATGAGAGGCATTATTTAACGGATGAGAGGCATTATTTAACGGATGAGAGGCATTATTTAACGGATGAGAGGCATTATTTAACGGATGAGAGGCATTATTTAACGGATGAGAGGCATTATTTTAACGGACTGAGAGGCATTATTCAACGGACTGAGAGGCATTATTTAACGGACTGAGAGCATTATTTAACGGACTGAGAGGCATTATTTAACGGACTGAGAGGCATTATTTTAACGGACTGAGAGGCATTACTTTAACGGACTGAGAGGCATTACTTTAACGGACTGAGAGGCATTATTTTAACGGACTGAGAGGCATTATTCAACGGACTGAGAGGCATTATTTTAACGGACTGAGAGGCATTACTTTAACGGACTGAGAGGCATTATTTAACGGATGAGAGGCATTATTTAACGGACTGAGAGGCATTACTTTAACGGACTGAGAGGCATTATTTAACGGACTGAGAGGCATTACTTTAACGGACTGAGAGGCATTACTTTAACGGACTGAGAGGCATTATTTAACGGATGAGAGGCATTATTTAACGGACTGAGAGGCATTACTTTAACGGACTGAGAGGCATTATTTAACGGATGAGAGGCATTATTTAACGGACTGAGAGGCATTACTTTAACGGACTGAGAGGCATTATTTAACGGACTGAGAGGCATTATTTAACGGACTGAGAGGCATTACTTTAACGGACTGAGAGGCATTATTTAACGGATGAGAGGCATTATTTAACGGACTGAGAGGCATTACTTTAACGGACTGAGAGGCATTTATTTTTTTTTTCGTTTAAAATTTCAGTTCACTCAATTTTTTTTTTCGTTTAAAATTTCAGTTCACTCAATTTTTTTTTTCGTTTAAAATTTCAGTTCACTCAATTTTTTTTTTCGTTTAAAATTTCAGTTCACTCAATTTTTTTTTTCGTTTAAAATTTCAGTTCACTCAATTTTTTTTTTCGTTTAAAATTTCAGTTCACTCAATTTTTTTTTTCGTTTAAAATTTCAGTTCACTCAATTTTTTTTTTCGTTTAAAATTTCAGTTCACTCAATTTTTTTTACATCATTTTATTTTATCTTTTTTTTTTTTTTTTTTTTTTTTTTTTTTTTTTTTTTTTTTTTTTTTTTTTTTTTTTTTTTTTTTTTTTTTTTTTTTTTTTTTTTTTTTTTTTTTTTTTTTTTTTTTTTTTTAAATTATTTTTTTTGTTTGTTGTTCAAACAAAAAAAAAATAAAAAAAAAAAAAATTAAAAAACTTCTAAAAAAACTAAAATAAAAAAAAAACTTAGCGAATTGGTATGATTGGTTGGCGTTCACATACCCCAGTGGGTTGATTAAGAGCAAGCCAATGACACCATCATAATGATGGTTGGCGTTCACATACCCCTGTGGGTTGATTAAGAGCAAGGTAATGACACCATCATAATGATGGTTGGCGTTCACATACCCCTGTGGGTTGATTAAGAGCAAGCCAATGACACCATCATAATGATGGTTGGCGTTCACATACCCCAGTGGGTTTAGTAAGAGCAAGCCAATGACACCATCATAATGATGGTTGGCGTTCACATACCCCAGTGGGTTTATTAGGAGCAAGGTAATGACACCATCATAATGATGGTTGGCGTTCACATACCCCAGTGGGTTTAGTAAGAGCAAGGTAATGACACCATCATAATGATGGTTGGCGTTCACATACCCCAGTGGGTTGATTAAGAGCAAGGTAATGACACCATCATAATGATGGTTGGCGTTCACATACCCCAGTGGGTTTAGTAAGAGCAAGCCAATGACACCATCATAATGATGGTTGGCGTTCACATATCCCTGTGGGTTGATTAAGAGCAAGGTAATGACACCATCATAATGATGGTTGGCGTTCACATACCCCAGTGGGTTTAGTAAGAGCAAGCCAATGACACCATCATAATGATGGTTGGCGTTCACATATCCCTGTGGGTTGATTAAGAGCAAGGTAATGACACCATCATAATGATGGTTGGCGTTCACATACCCCAGTGGGTTGATTAAGAGCAAGGTAATGACACCATCATAATGTTCCTATGTACACCCGTGTCTTGTTATTTCCTCACTGCGTGTGGAATAGCGGAAGACACGCGTTAACCTTTGAAAAGGTAAATGAATTAGCCTGTTATTGAGGGTGGGGTTTTGTGAAGACTGCGAGCAATGTTTATGAATGAGTCTGGTTGGTTTGCGCCCGTCATCCGGTTTCTCTTTCTTTCTCTTCAATATTTTTATTTTTATGTGATGTAGGAAGAAGGTGATAATGTTGTTGGTGAATTTTTCGTTCAAGAAATATAACCAGATAAAATGAAACATTGACACGCAAGATTTTCTCTTTGCGAAATTTTTTTTGGCCACAAAAACTTAAAATTTTTGTTTATATATGTTTAGTTGACGATTACATATCACAGTTCACTCAATATTTTTTTTTTCGTTTAAAATTTCAGTTCACTCAATTTTTTTTTTTCGTTTAAAATTTCAGTTCACTCAATTTTTTTTTTTCGTTTAAAATTTCAGTTCACTCAATTTTTTTTACATCATTTTATTTTATCTTTTTTTTTTTTTTTGACACGAGAAAATCATCGGTTGTGGCCATTTAAAGATGGAAGAGAGTGATAGTCAGCTGTGCTGCACTAGGAGTTAACATGGTTTTCCAGTGTATTACATGATGTTAATGTTAGTTACTTTTGAGCGAATCACGTGCGATTGTGAAATTACCGATGATCGAGACGGTGTTCACATCATGACTTCAACTTAGCCAATCCCCATCGTTTCCAATTCTCTTATAACAGGACTGGCCGAGTTGAATATACGACACGAGTTATTTCCACAATGGTTAAAGTTTTTTTAAAGATGGTAGATAACCTAGACTGAGAGGCATTATTCAACGGACTGAGAGGCATTATTTAACGGACTGAGAGGCATTATTTTAACGGACTGAGAGGCATTACTTTAACGGACTGAGAGGCATTACTTTAACGGACTGAGAGGCATTATTCTAACGGAAAAAATAACGTATTACTCGTACGTCAGCCGGTCGTTTATCTACCGGAGATAACGTCAGGAAGTCAGGAAAGTAGTCAGCATGTTATCGATGGCTGGGCCGGCTGACCGTGGCGCTATAGACATTTCAACTGGTAAAACGTTTTTGGATTTATGATTCCACTTGGGAAACAAGAGAAGATCTGTTGCAGTGGATTTGGTGAGATACGAGGTTTTTATGATTCGATTGTTTCTATGTCGTGTATCTATCTAGCTATGTCGATATATCTATCTATATGTCTCTATATATATCTGTCTGACTATCTATCTATCTTTATCTATCTATCTATCTCTCTATCTATCTATCTATCTATATATATATATATATATATATATATATATATATATATATATATATATATATATATATATATATACTTGGCAGTAAAGTCATGGTACTTGTATACAAAGTTAATGAACAAGACAACAGGAGTGTAAAACTCTCTCTTTTCGTAACGTACAAACTGCAGTCACACATACGCATCATAGAGGCAAGAATACGCAAGAGTTACGCCAGAAGCAAACAAGCCAATAAATGATGATCGTCCACAACAGTTTCCGTGTTGAAACATAGGCGCAATACATAGTGTGAGCGAGGCTTTCGCTTGGTGTGTTGCTATAGCAACGAAGATATGTGAGCACTCCTTGCCTTCTGGCGTGTGTGTGTGTGTGTGGTATACTTACACATCTGCTCTCACGGTAGAGCAGCGAGTGTAACGTAGTGGGTGTAATTAAAGTGTGTGGAAGGCTAGTGTGTGGTAACTTGCTACGCTTCTTGTCTTCGGTAATGTCAACAATTGTGCCATACTTTCACTCTCTTTGTTTTATAGTACATAGGATTGTTTGTGGTTTGTGTTTGTCATATATATATATATATATATATATATATATATATATATATATATATATATATATATATATATATATATATATATAACTCATAATGCTCTCCAACAGCATGGATTCGAACCGCTACCATTTATGTGGTAGAAGATCGAATCCCTTATGTTTTTTTTTTTTCCTTATTGCCCTCCTGTTTAATACCTTCCTGTTTGATTTACAGGTGAGTCGCATTTCCTGAAGCTGTTTCACGAGGTAACGCAGTAAGTACAAGCTTTTCACATTTACAAGCGAGTGTACGTACGTAAGGTTCATGCGTGCGTGGTTACCCACGTACGCACGCATGTGTACGTAGGGTTTTCGTGAGCCTGCGGGTCGCGGCCTCAAACAGCTTAGTGGACTCAACGAACCAATCCGGCTGTTTGGGACAGCCCAGGCTGCACTGGGGTGTTTAGAAGACCTCCCAAAACTTCTCCATGTAGTGTAGATGCCTATGCGTATATGTACACATGTGAAATACATAAAATATATGACTGGAACCATATAAGTTATTTCAGTACAGTATATGATCATGTAAGATCTGATGTCATTCATTTTACACACACACACACACACACACACACACACACACACTCAGGACCAGAGTGTTGTTTTCAGAACACAGCAACACTGGTATACACACACTTAGGACCAGAGTGTTGTACACAGGACACAGCAACACTGGTATACACACACACTCAGGACCAGAGTGTTGTAGACAGGACAACACACACACTTGGGATGAAAGACACAACCAAGACAACTCAAGTCATTTCCTGCAACCTGACCAATGTATTGGGTAACTGAACAGTGGACACCATGTTGCTTGCGGCATCCATTCCTGCAGCTGCTTGTACCACAGAGTTGTAAACCCCTCAAGTGAAGTGTGGAGAGGTTGTGGGGTTTTCCTATATGTTATGGGGCTTTGCTGCAGTTATGGGGTTGTCCTGTGGTTGTTGGGGGTTTAGCTGTGGTTACGGGGGTTTATAACTGTGGTCATGGTGTTGGTTCTTTCTTGAAATATAAACCAGAGTGTGGGCGACTCCTGTAATTACCTATTTTCACGCTACAAGGAAGGAGCTGTACTCTTTTTGTACTTTATCTGCTTTCATATGACATTTTCTACTTGTGTTCCCTGAAAACATTCACGGTTTCGTCCCATATTTTAGCCTATGCACCCACCACTCTTGCTTTTAAAAGTACTTCTGACACCTGTTCTTAAAATAGGTATCTTGCGTAATTTCATGTTATGGACTGCAGTTGTTCTGTTCTTGTGGAATCTAGATATTTGTTCTATCCTTATGGGCTATAGCTGTTCTGTTTTGGTGGACTCTTATTTGTTCTATCCTTATAGATCCTGATTGGTGTGTCCTTATATCTTAACGAAGAAGTGTTGACTGTTAACGCCGTGAAACTGGTTATAAAAACCTTAAGGTTGTGATCAAGTCACCCCTTACTCTTCTCACTTCCAAGGTGGACAGATTTATGGCCTCTAAACCTCTCGCTGTGACTCGGTTCGTTTAATTACAGTGCCATCTTTGGAGGGCCCCCTCCCTTCCACGGCCTCTGTTGTACTCTGAGCTATATTAAGTGCGGTGTGGCTTCTGCAGTGTTATCTTTTATGTGAGGGGTTATTGCTGATCTTAGTCGGGCCAGAATTAATTGTTATTAATGTGTGGTTATTACCTCGTGGTTGTGTGGTTGTTCCGCAAGGGTTCTCGTAGCTCCAGGCTAGGCGAAGTAATCTGGAGAGGTTGGTTGGTTGGTTGTGGTACCCAGCGGGAGAGTTGTGGTAGCCGGGTTGCTGTGGTAGGGAGGGTGTTAGGGGGATCACTACCGTCACCACAGCTACCACGGGTCGAGACCAGGAGCAGACCGCAGGAGGAAAGACGCCGGGGTAAGGGGGAGCGTAATGTAAGGCGAGACACGAGGGTGGACAATGTCGAGGGAAGATGCGCGAAGTGTTGGGTGTTTGTGGGGCGGAGGAGGTCGTGCTGGGGGCTTCCTCTCGCTGGTCAAGCAACACTGGCCCATAGCTGACCAGGCCAGCACACTGGCCCATAGCTGACCAGGCCAGCAACACTGGGCCATAGGTGACTAGGCCAGCACACTGAACCAGAGTTGGCCAGGCCAGGATGGGTCTTCCCGAGGAGTCCTCACACACACACACACACACACACACACACACACACACACACACACACACACACACACACACCGGTTGTTGCTAAGGCCAGACATCTCCCTCACCTCCCTCAAGGGAGCGTCTGATCTACCAATCCCAGGGTACACTACCACCTCTGCAGCCATGGGGTATGTAGCCATCTCTCAAGGACCCCGCGAGATTTATAGTTGTAATTCGGTGGTTGTTGTTATATGTGTACCAAATGGGGGTACCGAGGTAGCATGTCAGCCCAAGGGAGTTGGGAGACCTTAACCTTTGCCATCTTGTTGGGGGATGGGGTTTGGAGCAAAGTTAAAATGTGTATAACAACTGCCGTGGGTGTGTGCCCTAGAGCAGGTTGTGGTGTCCCTTAGAGCGGTTCTGTGTCCCATAGAGCAAGGTCGGGGGTGTGTCGTAGAGTGGGTTGAAGTGCGCCTTAGAGCGGGGATCGGACGAGCAGTAAGAGCGGGGCTGTTGGTCGAGGCGGAGGGTGGGGGTAACGTGAGGTATTTCCTGGGAGGGTAGTAATGTATGGGATGCCAGAGTCGTGAGCCAAGCGCGTCTCACCCCCAAGGATCGTCTGCCTCTGCCACAACCCCTCCTGCCGCTGGTGTTGGCAAGGTCTGATATCTTTATATCGCATGTTTACCAAATGGCGTCCTAGCTTCGTCTCTTCGATGTATATCAACTGACTTATATTTCTCTCTTGTGTCTCCCCTGATGATGTGATTATTACACGAAAATGCACTTGGGAACTTATCGTGTTTCATTTTCCCCGTGGACTCATAGGAATATATATATATATATATATATATATATATATATATATATATATATATATATATATATATATATATATATATATGTATGTATGTATGTATATTCGATAATCAACGTGTTTTAACGCGTGTGGTAAAGGTCGTAGACTCTACTGAGTCCGTGGCGTCTCCTTTATTCCGACTGCTGGGGCTGTGGGCGTTTTATTGATGTTACGGTTGGAGTAAGAGATTGTAGATGACGCCCCCCACAGCCACGGGGGCTCCACCTGCTGATCCCCAGGATGATTACTGGGCCAGACACACACACACACACACACACACACACACACACACACACACACACTATACCTGTGGGCGCCTCCTACACACCGTTTGGCGAAGGGACGCGATGTGGGAGAGAAGGGAGGTCGGTGAGTACAGAGGTAGCGTGATACATGATCTGTGTCTCCATATAGGAATGAAGGGTAATGTTGTGTTGTGATGGAGTGAGATAGGAGAGGGAAGGTTTGCCTGGATCCTTATCACTACGTTCTGTATGACAGTCGTCTGTGGTTCCAGATCACAAGGGGTGAGTGGATCTAGATGGAACCCCCTTTTTTTTCCCCCTTCTTCATTCTAACTTCCGTAACTCATCTACCTACCAGGCCAGTAGTACTACCTACCTGGCCAGTAGTACCTGGCAGTAGTAGGTGTGGGGTGGTTTGATAGCGTCTCAATGGACCGCCTAGATATATATGTTAAGTCAGAATTAGTATTCGAGGGCAGTTTGAATTGATTAATACCTTGGGAGCCTCTTTTCCCCCGGTACCTGCTTATGAAGTCCGTCCACTCGTTTGGGGAGTAGAGCTGATGAAGCACTCAAACCTGGGCAGGCCACCTGATGGTGCACTCAAACCTGGGGAGGACATCTGATGGTGCACTCAAACCTGGGGAGAACACCTGATGGTGCACTCAAACCTTGGGAGGACACCTGGTGGTGCACTCAAACCTTGGGAGGACACCTGATGGTGCACTCAAACCTTGGGAGACAACTTGATGATGCACTCAAACCAAACACATATACTCATGAGTTTAAGTACATGTTAAACTCTTCTAAATGCTGTCGATAAATGCCGTATATGTGTAAGTACATCCCACATAAGTACATAAGTATTAGTAACATAAGTAATACTTAGTAGGGAAATATGTATATCCTTGTAGATAACACGAAGGACATAATTAGTCGATCTTCAAAGCTACATCTTAGAAGATGGAGAGCCAGTCTTGAATATCCCTCACACCACATATTTTTTCTTCAAAGGCCTTGAGCTGGTTGATAGCTACCCTGAAGTGTACGTTTTCTAATTGAAAACCTACGAAGATCATGGGTGTCGGAACCCCATCCTCTAATCTCAGGGTTACGTAAGGTATCGCGGAAGAAAATGGGTGCTTATCATTTTTCATATTTGGAAGGGGGGGGGCCCCGAGATAAAAAATGGAGGTGAATTGTCCTGAACGGTGTATAATTCGGTGGGTCGAAGTTCCACGGCGTTGTACCCATAGTGTTAGGTGCATCCCAGGTGCTGACCACGGACGCCGATCATGGGAACTGGGTATAGTCAACATCCCTAGGAACCTTGGTCCTCCCCACCGTGGGACCTTCAGCATTTGGGATGGTCCCCACACCGCCTCCACCCTGGGACCTTCGGTGCTTGGGATGGTCCACCCATTTGCAACTACCCTGGGACCTTCAGCGGTTTGGGATGGTCCCGTATGACCACCATCCTGGGACGTCCAGTGTTTGGGATGGTCCCGTATGACCACCATCCTGGGACGTTCAGTGTTTGGGATGGTCCCGTATCATTAGGAAATCGATACCCTTGTTTACGTTTTCGTTATTCTCGTTTTCTTTTATGTTCATTATGATGTTAGTCTTTAGTTTTTGTTTTTGATTCACTTTATACTAAAATTTTCTGGAAGCTTTGGATTAATTCTTATTATGAATGAAGGAAGATATATCAGAGGCTCCTATTTTTTCTTTTTTTATCATTTTCATTCATTTACTTCACGTTCTCTCATCAGTGTTCGTTCGTCTGCGAGAGAACTGTGGACGAAGGTTTGACTTTGACCGTTTGGCAACTGTGAATTTGTGTGTGTGTGTGTGTGTGTGTGTGTGTGTGTGTGTGTGTGTGTGTGTGTGTGTGTGTGTGTGTGTTGAGCACCACCTCGGTAACTGGTATGGTGAGTGGGGGCAGTAGTGTGATGTTGATCACCACCACCACCACCACAGGAATTGGTATGGTGAGGCGGAGCAGTAATGTGTGTGTTGAGCACCGCCACAGTAACTGGTATGATGAGAAGGGGGAGCAGTAGTGTGTTGAGCACCACCACAGTAACTGGTATGGTGAGGAGCAGTGGTGTGTTGAGCACCACCACAGTGACTGGTATGTTGAGGAGGAGCAGTGTGTTGAGCACCACCACAGTGACTGGTATGGTGAGGAGCAGTAGTGTGTTGAGCATCACCACAGTGACTGGTATGGTGAGGAGGAGGAGCAGTGTGTTGAGCATCACCACAGTGACTGGTATGGTGAGGAGGAGGAGTGGTGTGTTGAGCATCACCACAGTGACTGGTATGGTGAGGAGGAGGAGCAGTGTGTGTGTTGAGCATCACCACAGTGACTGGTATGGTAAGGAGAAGCAGTGGTGTGTTGAGCATCACCACAGTGACTGGTATGGTAAGGAGAAGCAGTGGTGTGTTGAGCATCACCACAGTAACTGGTATGGTGAGGAGGAGGAGGAGGAGGTCAGTAATGTATGGCCCGGAGAAGAATGTTGTAGCCCCTACTACGCCCACGCCTGCGGTTACCATCCGCCAGAAATCTGTGTATCGCTCCCTCTCCCTCCTATCCTCCGTAAGGCTCGACCGACATCTCTCTTCCCTTTCGAGATTCGCTTCTTTTATCTCTCGGGTTTTTTTTAGTGATGAATCATTGAAAACCTGCGCGACGTGAAGTTTGATCAAATGAAATTTATGGACCAAATCCTGCACGACGTGAAGTTCGATCAGATGTGATTTATGGACCAGAACTATACAGATCCTTGTCAGGTGTGGAACAGTTGCAATGCACTCGCTGCTGTTATTTTATACACGAGAGATTACGTGCGTAGCGCGTCTGTGTGGGGATTTGGGAGGGATGATGTGGTCGCCTTGCTGTCGACGCCCCACTGGGTAAAAGTGTACAAGCAAGGAAACTGCTGAGCTTAATCATATGTTGTGTGTAACAGTTTAGAAAAATTATGAATTTAATGACATGATATATACAAAAGTTGCATGAATATCTTCTCTCTCTCTCTCTCTCTCTCTCTCTCTCTCTCTCTCTCTCTCTCTCTCTCTCTCTCTCTCTCTCTCTCTCTCTCTCTCTCTCTCTCTCTCTCTCTCTTGATGCAGGCTTTCCAGCAAACATTTAAGTCCGCGGACATATTTACTATAATTAAGAGTTAACCCTGCGCTCCCTAGCCTCCCTAGCGTCTCCCGCGGCCACCTCCACACAGCCAAGCCCAACCGCCTCTCCCAGTGTCTTTGAATTACCAGAACCTTCAAGATATTACTCCCTGTTCGTCTACCGCTACAGTCAATGGGGTTTGAAATCGCTCTCTGGGAATGGCCAGCCTCGTCTGGTTCCACGGAAGGAAGGTCTGAAATGTTTTAGGCTTACAGGAGTAGCCCCGGGGCGATGGGGTATATTGAAGGAGATACAGAGTGCTGAGGAGTGCTTGAAATCCTCATTTTCACCTCAAGTTTCTGAGAAAGTAACTTATGAAAGCTAATACTCGGGGAGAAGTGGGTCTGGGTTTTTTTTTTTTTATGAGCGTTATTTGACGGGTAGTTTTATAATATTTTCAAGTCACAAAGAAGGATTTGAAAGTTGAGATTTTGTCGTGTAGAAAGCGGAAGAGTAGTTAGTCAGGTGGTAATGGGCGCGTCAGGTATCCATGTCTTCATGGCGTGCGACAAAAGGTGATCAGCATATGTGTGTGTCAGTGTGTGTATGTGTAAGAGAAGAGGTGAAGGCAACACAAGTAGAGCGGGGAGGGCGCTGCGCTGCACGAATATCACACACACACACACCCTCACATCAGCCACGCCAGGCGTCAGGAGAGTCGCCACTCTACGAGGAAGCCTAGTGTTTCACTTTGCTAATCACTAGTGTGAGGGAGGTTGCTTCTGTAAGGTTTTCTTTTAACCCTTGCGGTTTCTGGCGGCCAGCTCTGCTGCAGGAAGACGACCTACCTGCCGGAAGGGAAACTGGTAGAGAATACTCGGAAATAGCAAGGTGTGCTTGACTATTTATCTACTACATACCTTAGAACTTAAACCCGCTTTTGCCCTGCACCACAGCGTTGGTTCTCTTTGTCCTTCTTCTATAGGTATTCCTCCCGTTTCTTCTACCAAGAATTACCTGCTTTTGCTCCCTTGCTAAGCCACATAGTACTGGGCAAGGTACTGCGTCACATGAGTATTGAGTGGCTATTGGCATTTCGTAGGGTAGACTGATGTGTTGTCTGTTTCTTTCCTTACACCGCGAAGCTTTGGAGTTCTGGACCTCCACACATCTAGACCAATAATTACAACCGTCCATTTTTGAAGTGCAGTTTTTCTTCCTAAACCCGTCGAGACTTTATCCATTTCTTTTTTTAGATATTTCTGTCTCTTCTACCATTTTAATTTTATCATAGTAGCCTGCCTTGACAAGGATATATATATATATATATATATATATATATATATATATATATATATATATATATATATATATATATATATATATATATATATATATATTCTATTCTATCTGTGACAAACGAGGCAGAGGTGAACACTGTTGGCTTCAGGAGCGACAGTGGGACGTATTTCCAGGTGGTGGTGGTGGTGATTGGTTCCGGCTGATACTGGTGATGTGGTAAGTGGTAGGTGGTCGGTCCCTGCCATACTCTTCCTGGTGCAGATGGTGGTGGTTCCTGGCGCTGGCTGGTAGATGGCAACAAGTGTTCCTGTGGTGTGTGTTGGTAGATGATATGTGTTGCTGGTGTGGGGTGGTAGATGGTCGTGGTTCCTGCAGTGGGCTGAGATGTATATGGTAGTGGTTCCTTCTTTAGGATGGTAGATGGTTGTGATTATGATGATGATTGTTGAAGTGATGTTGATTTATTTTCTGAAGTTTGTGAGTGTTGTATTTCATGGGATCCCTAAAGTGTTGTGAGTATTGTTGTATTTCATGGGATCCCTAAAGTGTTGTGAGTATTGTTGTGTTTCATGGGATCCCTAAAGTGTGGTGAGTATTGTTGTGTTTCATGGGATCCCTAAAGTGTTGTGAGTATTGTTGTGTTTCATGGGATCCCTAAAGTGTTGTGAGTATTGTTGTATTTCATGGGATCCCTAAAGTGTTGTGAGTATTGTTGTGTTTCATGGGATCCCAAAAGTGTTGTGAGTATTGTTGTGTTTCATGGGATCCCAAAAATGTTGTGAGTATTGTTGTGTTTCATGGGATCCCTAAAGTGTTGTGAGTATTGTTGTGTTCCATGGGATCCATAAAGTATTCTGAATGTTACTTATCCCATGGGAATCAATGCTGGTGGCTGGACATTCGTCTTGTGTTCTGTGGTTTTGGGGAGGGGAATCTTAGGAAAGCTGTTGTGCCGATATATATGTTGCATTTCAGGTGTGTTACGTGTTCGGGAAGAGGTCTTGGGTATGGGGGGATGGGTTTGTATTGTATTGTATTGGGAGGAACTGCAATCATTCCAGCAGAACCCATACCTGAATCACCACAATGGTCGAGGAATGTAAGTGAGGAGTACGTGCTACAGTGAGGGTGTTTGTCTCTACCAGCTGAGGAACAAGAGTGTGAGGGGAGGTTTTTTTTTTTCGTGCAGCTGCCTGTCTGTAGCTGCTACCAGCTGTCGGTGCATGAGTGTGTGTGTCGGGGGGAGGGATGGCTTCGTGCAACTGCCCGGCTGTAAAATCTATGGTGGTGCATAACGATTAAGCGGATGGTTAGAGACGTTTTACACGAGTGTGCGACAGACTGGGCGGTAACCGTCATTATGGTAAGTTAAATACCACAGGGTCGTTGGCAAGGTAATCATCAGTGGGCTGGAAGGCCCCAAACAACCTAGCGAGCCACGGGTGCCGTAGGCATTATTGGGAGCTTCGCAGAGAGTGTGAAGAGAGGCTAACCCTCCATGATAATGGTATGTTGCGCTCGTATGTTAAACAGACGATTGGTCAGAGAGATATGGACGATGTGTGTGCGGGGTGTGTGTGTGTGTCTGGCGTGTCTCTGAGGGTAATAGGTAATGTGGGAAGTACTTGCATGTCATTAGAAGTGGTCCTATGTTAGAGGGAAGGCATAGTTGATTTGAAGCGGGTACGCTAGAACACTGTGGGTAAAGGATGGACTAGTTCGCTGAAGGATGTGTGTGTGTGTGTGTGTGTGTGTGTGTGTGTGTGTGTGTGTGTGTGTGTGTGTGTGTGTCGAACTGAGATAGAGGAGGAGGAGGAGGAGGAGGAGGAAAAGGGGGGGGGGGGTCAAGTTGATGGATGGAATGTCTACAGTGATCGACCTCAGTCAATGGCAACAGCATCATTGTGACCTCAGTTGTCTTATCCACCTCCCTATCATTTGCTGAGTACGGTGTACCCCTTGCTGAGAGGTGCAGCTTGTGTGATGAGCACCCAGGTGGTTAGGACCGTTTAACAGGGAGGGAGGTCCTTGGCTGGTTATCTGGGGGGGGGGGGGGATTAGGGAGGAGGGAAGGGGTCCGACCACCTCCCAACATCCATCTCCTGCACGCCCATATTTGGCCGTGGGCGTAGTCGAACAGCCAGCTTTACCTAGTGGGCGGGCAAGCGTGTGAGTGGCACAGGGGTACATCTGTTAGGCGTCCAGACTCATGAACGGTACATATGTAGACCTGATGTAAGTTGGGCAGACATGCACATATACTTGATATTCAGTTGGGCAGAAATGCACATATCCTTGATACTAAGTTGGGCAGACATGTACATATCCTAGATATTAAGTTGGGCAGACATGCACATACGCCTGATATTAAGTTGGGCAGACATGCATATATCCTTGATACAGTTTGGGCACTTACACACACACACACACACACACACACACACACACACACACATAGGATACTTCAGCAGTCAAGTTTGTCAGGCAAGCAACTGCACGTTACAATAGGTACCCTTTTGAATGGACATGTATGTGCACAGTGGTACACATGTTCAGTCCCCACTCCCTCAAATTATGTTTCTCACCATCCTCCCACCTCCCCTTGGATTTTCCCCCTTTATCCTTGTTCCCTCCACTTCCGACATGTATACTTTTTCAGTTATCCTCTCCCCCACTCATCCCATATCCATTCACATGTATCTAAAAGACTCTATGTCACCCAACTTCTGTCCATTGAAAAGTTACACTACCATAATCTTAGTTTTACTCGCATTTTGCTGTAAAGTTTCTCCTTTCGCACTCTTCCAAAGCCAAACGCCAGCTTCTACAATTTCTCACTCGAATCATCCACCAGAGCCGTGTCATCAACAAATAGCAGCTTATTGATTTCCTAGGCCCCCACCTCACTTCCCACAACAGACTGCAGACCTGCAACATAGCTCTATGAAAATGATCAATTCACGACGGGCAGTCACGGTGTGTGGGGGGAAAAGATTTTAAAATCAACAAATCATGATTAGTCCTGACGTCTCACATGCCAGTCAAGTCATCATGAAATAGTCTCATGACGGTCGCTGTCCAGCCAGAGTGGCGCGGTGTCGCGACGGGCGCACCTGTGTTCTCCCGACGCTGGTCAAGGGGGAGGAGGGGGTTGGTGGTGTGGGGTTAGGCCACGAGTGGGAGGGAGGGAGGGTTAGTAACCGCCACCGCCGCCGTCCTGGGGTTTAGGTTCGCGGGAAGTGGCGCCACCGTCAACCTCGGCACACATACCACACTCAGGTCACCTGACAACACACACACACACACACACACCAGTAATTGCAGGAAGAAAATAACACCGGGTAACCTTAACAAGTCATCTGGTTCAACTGGGTCTTTGTTTGGAAGGTTTCCATTACTCTCTATAAAATCTATAATACACCCCAGCCTCGCTAACTCCTCGCTATATATATTTCGTAGTGTTTAACATGTCCGCTGTGTCAGGACACCTCTCTAGTCGTTTTACTACACAGAGGCGTTCTGTATAATGCACAGACATTTGTGGTATTTCAAAAGGCCTTTTAATCTCGTCCGAAGAAATTAATTTTTTAATCGTATCGCATCAGTACATCTTTATTGATTTCTCCAGAAGTGGTTATACTTTAAGAACAATCGTGAACCTAAACGAGAATTCGTATATGAGGAAAGGAAACTCGGAAGTTTCGTGTTCCTGCCATAGTAAATGACGAAGCTTGGAGAGGCGACGACCAAGAAATAGGTTAATGTCACCATCACGTGACCAGGACGACCCCCTTATGACGTCACGGAACCAGTCGTTATGGTAGAGCGTATCATGATGGATATGTGTCGCCTTCCCTCCCTCTCCATCCCTCCCTCCCTCCCTCCTCGTTTAGCCCGTCAACATCAAGTCCGTTTGTGTACATATCTATTCCCAGGTACCCAGAACAGGTAGGTAGATAGATAGATACAGAGAGAGAGAGAGAGAGAGAGAGAGAGAGAGAGAGAGAGAGAGAGAGAGAGAGAGAGAGAGAGATTAATTGCTCTTCATCGATCATCGTCTTGGTCTTTTTTTTTTTAACCCCACGAACACGGCGCCGGTACGATGGTCTGTCTTATATTGCTCGGGGTCGAAAAAGGCCAGACTCGAGATATGAAATTTGGTCATGATCAAGGAGTGTTTTAAGAGAGATGTCCAGAACTATCTAAGAAGCTGCCATGTAAGGGTTCATTGTCTGGCCTTCACCGAACACAGCAAAACAACAGTTGCCTCGTGCCGAAGGATGGCAAGCTGGATCCTGCGGACCTTCAAGATAAGGGAAGAAAAACAATTGATGCTATTATTCAAGGCACTAATTCTTTCACAAATTGAATGTTGCTGCGATTTAACATCACCCTCAAAAGACGGGAGAAATTATAGATTTAGAAAGGGTCCAGAGATCTTTCACAGCCCATATTAATGTGGTAAAGGAACTAAGTTGCTAGGAACAGCTGAAATGTCTGCGGCTATACTCCCTGGTGCGCAGACGGGAGACGTATATCATCATCTATACCTGGAAAATCCTAGAAGGTATGGTTCCCAACATACATTCGAAAATAACATCTTACTGGCATGACAGGCATGGAAGACCTTGTAAAATACAACCTCTGAAATCCAAAGGCCCAAAGACTCTTCAACATCTTGCCAGCTGCAACTCGTAGGTAAGACTACGTTTTATAGCTCTCAAAAAAAAGCCCCAAAACACAATAAGCCATGGTAAACCAAAGGAAGGTTTACAACCAACCTCGCCTTCCTCAACATACCGCACCATCTTAGCACAACCATCTTGGAAAAGAAGGGGGTCAGAAAAAAAAGGAAACACACGGCAACCACGCCTATATGATGGATGACTAGTGGCGGCAAGTGGCAACAGCGTCTTTTCGCTGGCAGGGAACGAGTGATTTCTCCCACAAAACCGGGAAGTTTTATACTTCACGTTGGAAGGGGTCGAGAGGTCGGCAATTTCTGAGACCCTAATCCATCAAGAAGTCAGAGATTAAGCCTTGTCGAAGGTTAGCACAGTGACAAGAGAAACTGAAATGGTTTCGTTGTATCACCTGTATGAATCAAAGGTATTTCCGGGTTGGGTCGCCTCTCGTAGTTACAGGATTGACTTACTTTTAGTTGTTTCTGTTTATTCGTATTACTGGTTCCTTAACGTATGAAATACATCTTTATAGGACTTGTGACTAATTATGGTATAAGTATATGATATTTGCTAATAGAAGCGGAGTTCAGGTTGGTTGGAATACGATGGAATGTAGCGAAAAATAATCATTTGATATAATACCCAAGGCCGTTTCGCAAAAGTATCGATTCCAGACTAGATTTCGTATGAATTATAGACGAAGGTTTAACATAAATGTGTATAACGCAAACTGGAAAACAGAATAATATTCTTTACGATTTCTTCTTACGTCTGTTTTTTTGTCGAGGTCAGAAAGATATACTCGTAAAAATAGGGCTGAGTCGGCGGCATTTTGTGTTGACAGTTACGGGCGCGGGACTGTGTAAGCCTCTCAAACGAAGTATTGATGCTGTTCAGCGGATGGGATCAATAAAACTGTTGTTGTACGGGAAGTGTATCAGCAGTGTTTTTTTGTCGCTAGGCGTGATTAATCATCTAGAACTGTTTTTGTAATTATTAAAAGACTTTTCGATGAAACATCCATCCAGTTTCCACTGGGGAAGGCCATGATCTGGAATTTCTTCTGTCTATGGCGTATACAGATGTATAGTGTTTATCAAGCCTTTTTTATATATATATTTTTTTTATAAATATACAGAGATATCCTGTGTATAGAATCGAGCCTTCACATTCGTATCTTCCATAAATCATTGTCAGTAGAAAGGGCCGTCATTTTGATTCTCTCCACAGAGTGGAACTGAGTTATCCTTCGTTGGGGACGAAGGACCTTGTAGACGCGAAAAAGAACTAGTGATGGCGAGGCTGGAAGTTGTAATGTATTCATCCCTCGCTCACTTACTTCTGTTCATTTATCTTTCTCCGCACAGAAATTTTTATCCACGATTTTTTTTTGTTGTTGTTCTTTTTATTGTCATATTTCCGGCTTTTGCAACTTTTCATGTTTTCCATGATAGTTTGACTGAGTTCGAAAGGCCAGCAAAGAGGAATTAAAAAGGTTTGTTCGTAAGTTTTGGGGTTGTATGATTATTTCAAAAGTTCGAAGTTTGGGGCATATATATATATATATATATATATATATATATATATATATATATATATATATATATATATATATTTATATATATATTCCTATGAGTCCGCGGCGAAATGAAATACGATCAGTTCCCAAGTGCACTTTCGTGTGATAATCGCATCATCAGGGGAGATACAAGAAGGAAATATATCAGTTTATATATATATATATATATATATATATATATATATATATATATATATATATATATATATATATATATATATATATATATATAGTGGGCGTGTTTCAGTTGAAATTGTCTCTTGGTACCCGTGATTGAGCAACTTTAAGATGCCTCAGACGACCTTGAAATGTACGATGAAAGGCATTTCCGTACGATCTCCTTAATGGTCCGTGAACACAAGACCTGAGTGAAGGAGTTTCCTGTTGGAACTTGACTGTCGCTTTTGGTAGCAAAGTCTTGAGTTTTTCCTTCTCTAGTTTTTGGAGATGCGTGGGAGAGCAAATGGGACTTCAATGTGAAGTTTTGATAATCCTTATTGCTATTATTATGTCGTAATGGTATTCATGATATTGATAATGGAAATAATGATAATGATAGATGAGTATTTTATTATCATTATTATTAGTAGTAGTAGTAAAGAAAGTAGTAGTAGTAGTAGTAGCAGCAGTAGTAGTAGTAGTAGTAGTAGTAGTAGTAGTAGCAGTAGTAAAGAAAGTAGTAGTGGTAGTAGTAAAGAAAGTAGTAGTAGTAGTAGTAAAGAAAGTAGTAGTAGTAGTAGTAGTAGCAGCAGCAGCAGTAGTAGTAGTAGTAGTAGTAGTAGTAGTAGTAGTAGTAGTAGTAGTGGTAGTAGTAGTAATAGTAGCAGTAGTATAGTAAGTAGCAGCAGTAGCAGTATTGAAGGTAAAACAAGATGTCTGTAATTGAGCTGTGTTGGACGGAATCAGACCCATTTCTTAATGTCCTTGTGGCAGATCTGAACATCCATTCCCCGAGGAACGAAAGGTTTTAATCTTGAACTTTAATGTTAACCAAGACCTAATCGTCTATAACCTCGTCAGGAGGGAAGAAGATCAAGCTACACTGAGTTGCCCTTGGGGAAGAGGATGTAGATGTTTACAAGCGTATGTTGTGAAATTCAGAATCGGATCCTATTTCGTGTCGTCAATGCCAGACAGATTATTTTAATGATGCTTCAACTGGGGCTCCTTTGCCGTCACATGTGATCCCATAAAAACAGAGATAGTGGCGCTCACGCTAAGCTCTGGGAACTCTTGTATATAACTTCCTTGAGTTCCTGTAGGAGAGAGATTAGATATCGGGAGGAAAGTGAGAGAGTGTGGAGAGATAAGAACAAGGCAAAGACTGCCTCTGCTTCTAAACCACAGCCACGAGTACTGAACAGCCTTTTTCTTATGTTTATAGAGATAAGCTGAGAAGGTCTAGTCTCTTTTTCTAAGCTGAGAAGGTCTATCTCTCATTCTTTCTTTGGGCGGTGAGCGCTCCGCGCTTGCTCTGCTGCTCTGGCTGAATCTCGTCGTAGGTACTCGTAGGTCCTCCCCCAGCTTCTCCTCCGTCAGGTGCGTGTTGCCAGCGTGTTGCGTGACGCATTATCGATACTGCAAGTCCCCGAAACCTTGTGGTGGTACAGTCATCAGGGAGGAAGGGGTTTTCCCCCGAGCCACCATAATGGCCTCGTCCTGTACTTCCCAGCGAGTTTTTCCACACGAATTTGTTTTCATATGACCATTTGTTGCCTTTTTATTATTATTATTATTATTATTACTATTATTATTATTATTATTATTATTATTATTATTATTATTATTATAGCATTATCTTATTATTATTATTATTATTATTATTATTATTATTATTATTATTATTATTATTATTATTATTATTCGTCTTGTCATAAAGATGGAGTTAGCTGGTTATTTTCACATCTGACGTTGATAGATTTGTTAATCCTGGTGTTTACGTTGAAGACGTGTGGGCGTGCAAGATACGTAGAGGGATAAGAGTGTGTCATGGTGATGTGTTGACTTTCCCAAAACGCCCATTTAGTCATTACATGGGCGGCATCGCTAGCCAAACACCATATTACATGAGTCATAAATTATCCCGCTAGTCATTCACATCCTGCAGATACAAATGTCTTTTTATTGTTGTTGTACGAGGCGCACGTGCGTTGTGGACGTGTTGGTGGTGTACGTGCGTCGGGTGGACGAGGCTTGTGGTGGTGCACGTGCTTGAGTCACGAAATAACTGAGATTTAGGAGGGAAAATGTCCGGAAGGTAATGTTGGCTATGTCGCGAAGCAGGTGTGGTGGAGGAGATCCGCTAGTGAGCCAGCCACGCCTTAGAGGGTAGAGGTGGTGTGCATAGCGAGGGTGGTGACAGCCTTCCTCCACCACCTTTATAGATTTCCAGAGGGTTGGAGGAGGAGGAGGGGAGAGGGTTGGAGGAGGAGGAGGGGAGAGGGTTGGAGGAGCAGGAGGGGAGAGGGTTGGAGGAGGAGGAGGGGAGAGAATTGGAGGAGGAGGAGGAGGAGGAGGGGCGGGGGTTATGTCTTAAGAGTTGTGGAGGGGAAGGTTAGAGGAGGAGAGGGGTAATGTTTTAGTTGTGGAGGGGGAAGTTGGGGGTAGGTCTTAGGGGTTGTGGAGGGTGAGGGAAGGGTTATAGGAGGAGGAAGAGGTGGGGGTAATGAATGTCTCAGGAGTTGTGGAGAGGGGAGGGAAGAGCAAGCCTTGAGAGCTATTGGAGGGTCTAGAAAGGGGGGGTGAAGAGGGACAGGTCTTGGGCGACGGTGGTGGTGGGGTTGGATTTGGAAGTGGTGTTTGGGTTGGTGGGGTTGGGTAGGTGGACAAGTCTTGAGAGGTGGTGAGGTTTGTGGAGAGGGGAGAGAGTGGAAGGTGGAAGGGGAGAGCGTTGCAGGGGGTGAGTCAGAGCGATCACCCTCACCACCTCCTCCTTCTCCTGCCCCCCTTCCCATGACCCCCTCCCCCTCCCCTCCTCCTCATGACCCCCCTTCCCAACCTCCAGGAAACTGAAGAAACCAGGCGGGGGAATTAGTTAAGTTGTCGGTGGTGCTGGTTTTTGCCAGTGGTGACGCGGCAGTTGGTGGTAGAGGCAGTGGCAGTGGTGGTGGCAGTGGTGGTGTTGGCGGTGGGAACTGTGGTGTTGTTGCCAGTGATGTTACTGGTGGTAGGATGGTGGCAGTCGTGGCTGTTGTGGTGGTGGTGGTAGTGGTGTGGTGGTAGAGGTGATGAGTGGTGGTGGCAGCAGCTGGAGTGTTGCTGGCCGACGGAGGCGTGGGGGGTGTACCAGGTAACACACACACACACACACACACACACACACACACACACACACACACCGGCCGCCTCGCCATGCAGTCCAGCCAGACCCTCCTCTCGTCGAGGTGCACCTCGCCATTGGCACAGGACACGAAATAATTGTCCTTCGTAGAGATTGTCTGGTCAAAAGAAAAAAAAAAAAAAAAGAGAAGTATTGTGTCATGTTAAATTAATAGAAAAATTGATAGAAGAATTGTCGTTTAATGTCTCGAAATAATTTGGTGTCCACAAAGATTGTGTCACTAAAAAAGAAGAAATCGGTTTTGCTACATCAAAAAATTTTTGACATCAAAATTTGACAGCGTCAAAAATTTTTAAGGAAACAGACGTGGATATTTTTTTTGTCTTTTTTCTTTTTTTCTTCTGCTGGCTTTGTTCTGTAGGCGACGAGGCCGGCGACGCCACCACACGGGAGTGTGAAAGCTGTGCTAGGGACCCTGTGCTGGGGGGGCGCCGCGCGCCGCCGTCGAACCACGGCAAATCACGGTAATATGACTAGAACGGTTGCTACTGCTGCGTCCGGCAACAAGTGGGGTGTGGTTGCAGGGTTGGTGGGGTGGAGAGGGGAGAAGGGGGAAAAAGAAGGATACCATCTGACACCAACTCCGAGGACGAGAGAGAGAGAGAGAGAGAGAGAGAGAGAGAGAGAGAGAGAGAGAGAGAGAGAGAGAGAGAGACGCTCTTCTCGTCCCCACTGACGGTACATGATCGCGTTACTGTACTGCTTTACAGTTTAGTGCCACCACTAGCAGCAGGGGGAGACACAGTGGCACTGCTGGGGTGCCACCACTACCAGCAGCAGGGGGAGACACAGTGGCACTGCTGGGGTGCCACCACCACCACTAGCAGCAGGGGGAGACACAGTGGCATGCTGGGATGCCACCACCACTAGCAGCAGGGGGAGACACAGTGGCACTGCTGGGGTGCCACCACTACCAGCAGCAGGGGGAGACACAGTGGCACTGCTGGGGTGCCACCACCACTAGCAGCAGGGGGAGACACAGTGGCACTGCTGGGGTGCCACCACCACTACCAGCAGGGGGAGACACAGTGGCACTGCTGGGGTGCCACCACCACTAGCAGCAGGGGGAGACACAGTGGCACTGCTGGGGTGCCACCACCACTAGCAGCAGGGGGAGTCACAGTGGCACTGCTGGGGTGCCACCACCACTAGCAGCAGGGGGAGACACAGTGGCACTGCTGGGGTGCCACCACCACCACTAGCAGCAGGGGGAGACACAGTGGCACTGCTGGGGTGCCACCACCACTACCAGCAGGGAGAGACACAGTGGCACTGCTCGGATGCCACCACCACTACCAGCAGGGGGAGACACAGTGGCACTGCTGGGATGCCACCACCACCACTAGCAGCAGGGGGAGACACAGTGGCACTGCTGGGGTGCCATCACCACTAGCAGCAGGGGGAGTCACAGTGGCACTGCTGGGGTGCCACCACCACTAGCAGCAGGGGGAGACACAGTGGCACTGCTGGGGTGCCACCACCACTAGCAGCAGGGGGAGACACAGTGGCACTGCTGGGGTGCCACCACTACCAGCAGCAGGGGGAGACACACAGTGGCACTGCTGGGGTGCCACCACCACTAGCAGCAGGGGGAGACACAGTGGCACTGCTGGGGTGCCACCACCACTACCAGCAGGGAGAGACACAGTGGCACTGCTCGGATGCCACCACCACTACCAGCAGGGGGAGACACAGTGGCACTGCTGGGATGCCACCACCACCACTAGCAGCAGGGGGAGACACAGTGGCACTGCTGGGGTGCCATCACCACTAGCAGCAGGGGGAGTCACAGTGGCACTGCTGGGGTGCCACCACCACTAGCAGCAGGGGGAGACACAGTGGCACTGCTGGGGTGCCACCACCACTAGCAGCAGGGGGAGACACAGTGGCACTGCTGGGGTGCCACCACTACCAGCAGCAGGGGGAGACACAGTGGCACTGCTGGGGTGCCACCACCACCACTAGCAGCAGGGGGAGACACAGTGGCACTGCTGGGGTGCCACCACCACCACTAGCAGCAGGGGGAGACACAGTGGCACTGATGGGATGCCACCACCACCACTAGCAGCAGGGGAAGACACAGTGGCACTGCTGGGGTGCCACCACCACCACTAGCAGCAGGGGGAGACACAGTGGCACTGCTGGGGTGCCACCACTACCAGGAGCAGGGGGAGACACAGTGGCACTGCTGGGGTGCCACCACCACCACTAGCAGCAGGGGGAGACACAGTGGCACTGCTGGGGTGCCACCACTACCAGCAGCAGGGGGAGACACAGTGGCACTGCTGGGATGCCACCACCACCACTAGCAGCAGGGGGAGACACAGTGGCACTGCTGGGATGCCACCACCACCACTAGCAGCAGGGGGAGACACACAGTGGCACTGTGGACCATCAGACATGCCCACTGCATCAACACGTTCCACTGATTTCTCCTTATTATTTCCCCCCTTTTTTTTTTCTTTTCAATTTTCACTGAATTTCATGTTGATATCCTCTGATCTCTATTCTCCTTTGAGATTCACACATCAGTGATTTGACCGGACCAGATTTCCCGTTCCCTAACGAGGCCAGCGCTACACACACACACACACACACACACACACACACACACAAGGGGGAGGTAATTTGGCTTCCGTGTTTACAGATATAATCAGTTTGTCGTTATCTTGGCCCCTTCACGACCTTAACCTCATTAGTCACATTGTTATCGTCCTTATGTCCTTCGTTACTTGGATCATTAATACCCGTCTGTCCGTGTCCGTCGCGTCCGTGCACGTGCGTGCGTGTGTAAGGCCACGTCGATGGGCGACTTCTAGTCATAGGGAGGAGGACTTCCCTTGCTCAAACCCCCACATCTTATGCCCCACCAGCCGAACCTAATGCACTACAGGACTCCGCCAGACTCAACCATGACCACGGAAGACCACCTCGCCTCCCCTGGCTTCTATCCGGGGCTAATAAGATATCCATGAGGCATTTCGCAGCCGCTTTGAAAACCCTCACGGATGAACACGAAAAAATATCTTGGAACTCACGGGAGTGAAGGAAATGACTTCGGGAGTTTAAGACGCCACTCAGGTAAACATTCTTGTGTGAGTTACAAGACTTGACGAATGTGTGTGTGTGTGTGTGTGTGTGTGTGTGTGTGTGTGTGTGTGTGTGTGTGTTTTGATAGAGTGAAGGAAAGACCCACTGAGGTGGATGGCCTCTTGGAGTTTAAAGCTTTCCCAGAGGTAGTTTATAAAGGGTATTGGAACCCCTTTGTAGAGGTTTTAGCTGTAGTTCAAAGACTCCACAAAGAAAAATGCCCACCCAAAAGAATTGCTTGAGGTGGGAGTAAGATACGGTCCACATATCTTCGTGAAACAGACCCGCTCAAAGAGATTAAAAGCTTGACTTTTAAAGCTAAAGCTTAAAGCTGGAGTTGTGGACTCCTTGACATAGTTCCAGCCGAAAGAAGAAGAGAAAAAGAAAAAAAATGTCTTCTGGAAACCCGAGCTGAATGACTCCCCAACAAAGTTTAATTTGGAGTTGTAAGACTCCCTCAGGAAGCCCTTGAGCGTGAGCGCCAACAGGCACCCGGCTCCTGACGTAGCGATTGACTCGCAAGGACATTTCATGCGAGGTCTTGGATGACGACGGATGAGGGAGAGAGAGAGAGGGAGACGGAAGGAGGAAGGGGAAGCGGTGAGTGGATTGCGGTGGATTGGTGATGTGGTATGATTTTTGGTGGCAGGGGAGGTTGGTTGGATGGTTGGTTGAGTGGTTGGTTGGGTGACAAAGGCCAAGGCACCCTGGTTGTTGGGATCTCTCTCTCTCTCTCTCTCTCTCTCTCTCTCTCTCTCTCTCTCTCTCTCTGATGGACGAGAGGAAAAGAAAAGAAACTTTTGTGGGTTTTTTTTTCCACGTTTCACTTTATGGCTGCTGGTGCCGAGGTTCGAAGGTGTGGGGGAAAGTGGTGGAGATTACTGGTGGTGGTGCTGGTGACTTGTGATGATAATGGTGGTGTTGGTGACTTGTGGTATGGTGATGACAGCTTCCTGGTACTGCTCTCTTATGTATTTGTGCTGTCTGTGGTATTAGGAATCTTTTACCTTACCTTGCTCTCGGTCATTCATGTTTTTCATTTAGCGTCGCTGCAAACTAAGGAAATCTTTTGTGCACACATACTTACCAACTCTGAAGTTTTGCTTGCCTTGAGAGGCGACGATGTTTTGCACACGCTAGTATTCTGTTCAGGAAAATATTCAGTGTCTTGAAGAGTGTATAATCAAATGGGAGTACTTTTTTCCTCTCTTATTTTGAAGGTTCGCAGTATCCCGCCTGCCGCATTTTTCTTTGCAGGAGGTCAATTACTGCTCTCCTGTGTTTGCCGAAGGTAAGGTCATCAGGCATTATTATCCCGAGTTCTTTTACATTCCAAGCTCTTCCGGGATGTGATGTGGTTGGTGTCCCGGTGTTCTGTATAGCCTCAGTGTTGACAGACCTTCACTTTGGGGGGCTTCAAAAGCGAGAAACTCGCATGGGATCAAGGTTGCCACGATGTGAAGCCATTGTGGTGTATGCTAGAGATGTATGTTCAACTTCCCCGTTGGTACATTACGCAGGTAAACATCTCTGGACCCCTTGAACACGACGGTACGACCGTTGAACACGACGGTACGACCACTGAATAGGACGGAACGACCCTTGATTACGACGATACAACCCTTGAACACGACGATACGACCACTGAATAGGACGGTACGACCCTTGAACACGACGGTACGACCCTTGAACACGACGGTGCGACCATCGAATAGGACAGGACGACTGAGCCTGCCCCACCCGACACACTCACTCACGCGAGTGTGTCCCAACCCACACGCACACACTCACTTGAGTGCGTCCCAACCCACAGACACATTCATCAGAGTGTAAACAAGACCCTCCCCCCCACCCGCCACCCCACCCCACACATACACACAACTGTCTTCACTCCCACTGACAAGTCTTGAGTACAAATTCGTCAGTCCTGGTGACAGACCCTCTGCTCTGACGAACCCTTGACCCAAAAAGAAGGCGATCCACAATCATAGACGAAGTCAAGCCCAAAAGTTTCCATCTCTGACAAAAAGGCGGCAAAAAAGGGAAAAAGTGTCCACGAAGAGTTTTGCCCACCTCCAAACTTTCAGTGTTGACGTCTTGTGTTGCAGCGTGTGTTGCAGGTGGAAAAGAGAGAGGGTGGTATTTCGTGGCGTATTTTGCACGGCGGAGCTTTCTTCCGTTGCTCACAAGCTTCCCCCAGAGATTTTTTCCCCTATTGGCCTGGGAACGATAGTATTGGGTATATAGTTCTCTCGGGAAAGCAGTGCATGTAAGACTTCAAGAAATCTATGGAATATGATAGGTGTTAACGATAGCAGTCGAGGGGCGCTGTCGCGGAGGGGCCCCTCCGGCTCCAGACAGTACCACGAGAGGCCTTGTCAGTTGTGATGGACGCTAGTATGGCAGTGTATCTCACACACACACACACACACACATACACACACACACACACACACACACATAGAGGCTTACCACGACGCCAGACAAGCTGAGGAGGACCAGTACGGTGGGCTAAATGTCTCTCGAATGTCTCTCGTGTGTGTGTGCGGCTCCCTGCTCGATGGCTGAGGGCGGGCACAGGGCTGTCTTTTGAGTGAGGAGAGGCCTCATCACCAGGGAGTGGGAGCAGTAGAGACAGGTCCCCCTGTGTCAGCAGCAGCAAGAGTGGGTGAAAGTGGAAATAGTGGGTTGCGAGGATAGAGAAAACGGGTGATTGTAGGACAGAGGAGTTGGACAACTGCTGGGAAGGATAGTGCTCTTGGCGGGGATAGGGTGGTGGATGATGTTTACCGGCGTGTCAGTGAGGTTGACAAACAGGATGTGTGTGTGTGTGAGGTGTATAAACACGCTGGCGATTAAGTAGGTGTCGTCATGAGGAGCTGAGAGATGAGGGAGGTGTGGATAGGTAGATGTGTCCCATGTGTAGACGGATAGGTGTCCCAGTCAGGTGGAGAGAGACGTAGGTTTCTCCTGAAGGTGTGGATAGGTGAGTGTCTTAATCAGTTGGGATGGATGGGTTTATCAGCAGAATGTGGATAGGTGTCTCAGTCATGGGAATAAGAGACACTCAACTTCTGAAGGAAGAGCTGAGAGGGACACATACCTGGGACGCTGGCTGATGATGTCCTCGACGGAGACACCTGCGGGTATAGGGCGTCGCCCGGGACACCATCGGGCGAGGGCCTCAGGGAGGTGTGGTGAGGTGAGTGCTTCAGGGCCAAACCAGTGTGTGGTGACGTCACAGGACATCAGAGTCACCCCCCTCTCTGGCCGGATGCTCACCAAGTCTTTAAAACGTAAACAAAAGTATATAAAGGACTATGACGACGGCATCCGGTACCGTCGGTGTCTTGTTGTGGTGAGGTGGGTCGTCTGGTGAGGGAGGGTCGTCTGGTGAGGGAGGGTCGTCTGGTGAGGGAGGGTCGCTTGGTGCGGTGGGGAGGAGGGGAGTCGTCTAGTGTGGTGGTGAGGAGGGTTGTCTAATGTGGAGGTGAAGGAGGTCGTTTAATGTGATGGTGAGGGAGGTCGTCTCGTGCGGTGGTGAGAGGTCATCTGGTGTGATAGTAAGGGGTCGTCTTGTCTGGTGAGGGAGGGTCGTCTTCTAGAGTGATGGAGGGGTAGTTTTGAGTGATGAGGGACGTCGTCTCGTACGGTGGTGGAGGGTCGTCTTGTGTAGTGGAGGAGGGTCGTCTCATGCGGTGTGGGAGGCCAGTAAGGTAAGTGTGATGCTAAAGTGTGGTCGACTTGTACGAGAGAAAGTTTTGAGGGCAGTAGGAACAGTTACGTGAATCAACCCTGAAATCAGCTATATTGCATATACTGTATTGTCCTATATGTGTGTATCATCCACTCTATATATCAGTAAGTCAATTTTTTTTATCATTATCATAATGTGGATAAATACATTCTTTACATCCACGTCCCTCCTCAAAAACTGACGCCAAGTTATGGGAATAAACTTTCCCCCATGAAAAAAGAATATTTATATTTTATTTATTTATTATACTAGAAAATGTCTAATGATATTTTTATCATAATATTTTTCTTTTCTTTTTTTGTTTTCCGTCACCTTTTTTATTGTATTTTTGTCACCTTTTCACCTGTTCCTTCGCCCTGTCTCTTGACCTGTCGTGTTCCCTCTCTCTCTCTCTCTCTCTCTCTCTCTCTCTCTCTCTCTCTCTCTCTCTCTCTCTCTCTCTCTCTCTCTCTCTCTCTCTCTCTCTCTTGACCTGTCTGGTTTCATCCTTGTTCTGGATCGTATCTTGGGACCCGACCGATCGAGGCAGGTCAGAAAAAAAAAAGATATGTACGCAAAAAATACCCACCACAGGATCTTCCACCAGGCCTTTATCACCAGGTCCATCAGGTCTTCTGTAGGGCTATATCACCAGGTGCGCCAGGTCTCCTGTAGGGCTCTATCACCAGGTCCGCCAGGTCTTCGGTAGGGCTATATCACCAGGTCCGTCAGGTCTTCTATAGGGCTATATCACCAGGTCTGTCAGGTCTTCTGTAGGGCTAGATCACCAGGTCCATCAGGTCTTCGGTAGGGCTATATCACCAGGTCCGTCAG
>NC_092246.1:18999028-19009028 GCF_036320965.1 Panulirus ornatus
GAGAGGAAAGCCGTGGAGCGGGTCAGCTTGATGGGAGGGTCATGTTGTGTGATGGTCTGCTGGCAGAGTCGAGAGGACATGTGTACAGCCCAGATTCCTGACGTAATCGTGGTCTGGTGGGCTTTCGCGCGTCAGGGTGACGAGGGCAGGTCAGCATCGAACAGGTCACAAGAGAAGGGAAGCTTTAGGTCATGTGGTTGCCAGTGACCCAGACAGGTCAGCCTAGCTGATCGTGACTAGATGTCAGAGAGAGAGAGAGAGAGAGAGAGAGAGAGAGAGAGAGAGAGAGAGAGAGAGAGAGAGAGAGAGAGAGAGAGAGAGAGAGAGAGAGAGACTCTCAGACGACCTACTCCAGAAGCGAAAGGTGAGTGAGGGAAGGGAAGGAGAGGCACAACAAGATAAAAGAAGTAGGATAAGAGAGAGGGAGAGGGATGGAAGGGAGATGATAAGAATTAAAAGTGAATGGAAGCGGAGGAGACGTGGAAGCTGTGGTGAATTGTTGACACACTTGGGGGGGGGGATTGGAAAGAGAACTGAGGAGAGACAGAGAGATAAGAAGAAAAGAGATTTTAAAAAAAGGAAGAATGGATAGAGGAAGACGGTGGACCCCGATAGGAAGAAGGGAGAGAAGAAGTACGTGACTGAAAGTTGATATTCCATACTATCACAATCACCCTCGTTTTCATCCCAGGTCTACTGCTGTTTGAATTCCTTTGTATTCCTTTGCACTGAATGATCTTCGAAGTACATGAAATACACAGTCTTTTTATTCCATATTCAGACGTCAGGCTACGAATATTATTTTGTAACTCACATTCTTATTAACACCTTGTCATATGAATATATGTTTAATATTACAACATGAAGCTGTTGTTGATATGATGTTGATATAACACCAGGTTGTAAACTGGCGGACGATGCCCAGCTTAGTACATTGTATCTTAAGACAGGCTCGGGACCAAGCCAAACTTAGGATATCGCTGATAACACGACTCATGACACAGGGCACTGGGGAAGCATTAACTCGATGTGATTTTAGGTCTATAAATGATGTTTGGAGTGTTTTTCACACTTGTGAGTCTTAGGTAGATGGGATGTAATATACTATTTCAGTGTATAATTTTTGGTATATTGTTAATCATTCTCGAGTTTGACGTGTGTTTGTAGACGTTGCATGTCGGGCTTCCATCTCTCCAAAGGGAATCTTTTTTTTTTCCTCATCCTTCTCAGTGTAATCTGATTTGTATTCCATTCCCATGAGACTTACCTTGATGGATGCTGGTCTTTGGTGGGTAGAACTGGTTCTAGGACTTTGTGCATGTACTCTCTAGGCTTATCTATGAACCAGAATCATATATTGGAGATAGGAAGGTGGAGTGATGAAGGCTTTGAGTGCTCTGGTCGTGAGCATGCAAAAGGATGGAATACATACACGGGATAGAATGAATTGGAGCTGTATGGTATACAGGGGGCGACGTGCTGCCAATGGACTGAACCAGGGGCATGTGATATGTGCTAGCCCTTCTTTCCTTTATGTATATATATATATATATATATATATATATATATATATATATATATATATATATATATATATATATATAGAGAGAGAGAGAGAGAGAGAGAGAAGAGAGAGAGAGAGAGAGAGAGAGAGATGCACGATGCTTGCACTAGTTACAAAAGCGTTGTACATGAAAAATTGTCATAACTTTTTTAAGAAAGACGGTCGGCATTTATGCACCGGTTGGGTTCGAGGATTGGATGAGTTGCGCGTTTCAGGAAAGGTATCTAATCCCTTGTGATGGACGGGGAATGTTATCTGATAGGTTTTTACCTTCGTGTTATCCCTTTTGGCAGGCCTCATAAAGCCCAGAGTGTGGGGACGTAGATATAGCCAGGGTATAGGGGAACCGAAGCCAATGACGTCAGTAGACGTGTATAGTATTTTTGGTGTAGTGTCGACCAAAGGCGTGTAAGACTAATAGTGTAGGGGGTTGAGGTTGTGTAGTGGGTGTGCCTCTGTGGTGGGTGTATTACTGTATTATCCCTCTCATGTATAGTGGACGTATGATGTAGTATACCCCTCACGTATGTACTGGGTGTGTGTGTGTGTGTGTGTGTGTGTGTGTGTGTATGGTGAATGATGTGTAGGATGTATAATTATTTACTTACTGGATGCATGATTTTGTTGTATTATCAGTCGCTCTTGTATTGGGTATTTAATTACGTTTTTGAGAAATGTATGATTTACCTTAAAGTTTGTCCCACATGTGTTTTGAGCAGATGATGACAATGATGTATTCCGTTGTATATTGGTTGACTTTCGTTGTTTGATGTATTATCTCTGCTTGTGTATTGAATACATTATCATAAACACGTGTGTGTGTGTGTGTGTGTGTGTGTGTGTGTGTGTGTGTGTGTGTGTGTGTGTGTGTGTGTGTGCTCTGCAAGGAGGGTTATTCCATAAGGACATTATCGCTGTATCTGTTTGCTATTTTGCATAAAGGCACGACCTTTAGTTGTGATGGGCCTGACCTTTGACCTGAACCTAAAGGGATCAGGTCGAATAGCCAGCCCATCAGACCCAACAGAGAGAGAGAGAGAGAGAGAGAGAGAGAGAGAGGAAAAAGACAAAGAATGACATTGTGGCGAAATTAGCGTGTTTGAATTACAATGCCCGGTGTAGTCTGCTAATTATGGTAATCAAGTAATTAGTTTCTTCTCTAGTTGTTGCTTTTAAACGTTGACGTAAATGGAGGTGAAGGTTGACCTCGGATTAAGTCACCTTTGACCCCTTTGATCCTGGGAAATTCTCGTCGTGTGTTCGCAGCTGAAGGTCATACGTGTCATCATCCCCATAGGTGTATCCGGGTGTCACTATACCAGAAGGAGCCTTGGGGCGCACAGCATAATCTACCGAGGATGCTGGCATGAGTCAGATCTATCGCCGTAAGCCGGCTGGTGCCCTACGTATGTACAGACAGATCTTGAATCGATTACCGTATTTATTTCTCCTTTCCCCCCCCCCCCCCCCCCCCAGTTTCTCCTGGTGTACTGAAGGGTGTGAATGGAGGGTCTCGAACCCTTTTAGAACCAGTGAACCGCCGCGTGGGTCTATTCACCTCGCCAGGCCTCGTCTTTCCATTCCTCAAACCATCAAAATAACTCACTTCATCGTCAGGTTATTACGCCGCCAAGTTCTTCAGCGCTTTCAAACTGGTAAAGAAAACGAGTGTTCTTACCCCATCATCAATCTTCTTCTGGAGTCTTTTGATGTATAGCCCCATATTCCTTCTTATCTCTGGCGTGAGGGAGGCGGGTGACTGCGTTCTCTAGACTTCGAGGTCTCATTGTGATGTCAGGCGGTCCGCCACACCACCCAAATGAGACGGTTCATCCATCACTCGTCTCCCACTTTGTTTACAGATGACGTCAGGGCTCGAAGTTCTAGAGACTCGTTTTTCAAGACCACTTCCCCCGGAATGGCGGGAACTTTTGCCATGAATATCCAGAGTTCTGAGAAAGTTGTTCAGTTCTTTATTCGTTTCCTCAGTAGATTTCGATGTTAAGAAAATATATCCCAAAAGGTCTCTTGTGTCTGAACTCCGAAGATATCGATGTTCCATGAGCCAGGCGTCAAAGTCCTCGAAATTCCTGGACGTTTTCCAAGGAAAAAGAAAGACAAGTATGTGAGGCGGAAGGACACAGGTTACCCCCAGGGTCTCACTAATGCCGCGTTATTTTCCTTTAAACGCCGGAAACACGGAAAGTGTCGCTTGAATTATTGAGACAGAACCGAGCAAATGAGTCGGCATTTTTCTTTCTTACCAGCAGATAATTGGACAGAGAACTGCGAGCTTTTTACTGTTAAAACCAGGGCTGGAATTGAGGAATGTCCTCTCGTATATTTTCAAACGTGGCTTTCTGTGACCCCTGTCGCCATGCTGGATGGTGCACTTTGAGGTGGTGTGTTGTGCTTATGGCTCGTCATACTTCGTGTTGGGGGCTTTGGGGGTGGCGACCAGGAAGCCGGGGACCTTCAGGGTGAGTGGAGGTCACCCTCGGCAGAATATCCAGTGAGGGAGCGCGGCATATCCTCTTATTTTGCCATTGATGATGATGTTTTCTCTCTCACTGCAAAGACGGCACGAGCCACACAGATTTTGCCCTACGTTCACTAATGAGACCAAACTTACTGGGAGTTCATGGTTGACTGTGTGAGGGAGGCTGTGGTGATGGTTTGAACTGGTCTGTAACACGATGGTAAATGTGTATGTGTGTATTTTCTTGCGTTTGCTTTGAGAGAGTATCGTTAATTTACGATGTTTGTGTGTTCGCTGAGGGAGACAGTGTTACGGTCATTTTGTATGTATTGCTGTTTGTTGCCTGTGAGTTATCTCAGAGAAGGTGTCATCTATGCCTTTTTGAATATTCTTGTAAGAACAGAATGCTTGATAACTCATAGGTGGTTGCATTAGACACACGAGTTAGAAATGTTAGTTAATATGATACTGAATCGGTAGGTATAAAGGTTACATCAGACACGAGTTAGAGTGTTAGTTGATATGGTAATGAAAGTTATAAGTATGAAGGTTAATTGTTCAGTGATGTTAACTGTTACAACATGTTAACCTTGGCTACCCTTTGAGATGACATGTTGGTCACCTCTGATGGCTCAGAGATCCCAACCCTGGCTTGGAATCTGGGGCATGAGGCTTCGGACTCCCAGCTGGGGGAGTGGTATGTGTAAGTGGAGGTGGGGTGGATAAATGGGGGGGAGCGTTGGTACTGGTTTCACCCTTCCTCTCTCCTCCCCACCACCTCCTCCTCCTCCTCCTCCTTCCCCCCACCTGAGCGCTGGACCTCCACCAAGGGCACGGGAGGTCGGGCCAGTGACCTCGGACGGCCATAAGTGGGGTCGAACAAGGTCGTCAACGACGCCCTTCAGGTCAGTCGGTCGCTACTCTGGCAAGATCATCGTCAGGTATGCCCGACCCCACACACACACACACACCTGGCCGATGGTCGCATTCCTCACTTATTTTGAAGTATTGTCTATGTAGCTTTGTGTATAGTGTATGTGTACTTTCGTCTGTGTATGTTTTGCGTACCTGGGTGTAATTACAGACGTGTAATCACCTCATTGTACTGTACACAGGGGGGGGAGGTGTTCTGTACTCCTAATGTACTCCCATCTCTTAATCTGTATGTATGTATTCAGTGATTACTTTTTTGTGTGTAATTACAATGGTATGATATACACTCGTTAAACCAACGCCTGACTATAGTATTGTATACACTCGTTAAACCAACGCCTGACTATAGTATTGTATACACTCGTTAAACCAACGCCTGACTATAGTATTGTATACACTCGTTAAACCAACGCCTGACTATAGCATTGTATATATATATATATATATATATATATATATATATATATATATATATATATATATATATATATATATATATATATATATATATATATATGTCTCGTTGTGTCTTTCTTTTACGTGGGCAAGTCTCTCTCTCTCTCTCTCTCTCTCTCTCTCTCTCTCTCTCTCTCTCTCTCTCTCTCTCTCTCTCTCTCTCTCTCTCTCTCTCATGTGACGGGCGCCGGCGACAATGTGATGTGACGCTGAGTGTGACATCACAATGATGCCGTGTCGGTATGAGCGCACGTGACGGGGCTGTGACGGTGTTAAGTGACGAGGGTAATATCACTCTTGATGTTGTGACGGTGTAAGGTTTTACGGGTGGGAGGTGACGCACACACACACATACACACACACACACACACACACACACACACACACACACACACACACACACAGGGTGTCTGGAAGGTCGTCCAGTTTGTTGGTCCTGCCTTGTCAACTGGTCCAGTGGTGGCAGGTCGTGCATACTGATGCCCCCCCACTTGCTGCCACTGCTCCTCCTACGACCCTCGAGTACGACCGTGACTAGCCTCACCCACGACCATACGACTTGCAGGCGTGATGGCTTGGCATACCTTTGACCCGACGCTTGAAGGGTGAACCCGCTGGCATACTCCTTGCCACCTTCTTTTGTTTCTCATAGGACATCAAGAGTGTAAAGTCAAGCCTAAAGAACAAGTTGCCTGGATTCCTTTACGTCGATTCATGAAGTTTTTTTTTTTTTTGTCGATGTCCTTTCAGATACCTGAAATATTTAGAACGGGAAGATTGTATCAGTACCTGAAGCCGCCTTCCCTGAAGGTCTCTCTGAAATTACGTCTTACGCTGCAGCTGGAGGAGGGTCTAATGATCTGTAGTTTCAGAAGGGATGAAAGATTCCACAGACAGAAAGAAAGACACGGAGAATGAGGAGGGTACACACATACATACACATATACTGTTGGTAGTATACTGACGAAGGACTAGTAGGAGGAGGGAGAAGAAGGGCGTTACGAGCGAAGGTCCTCCTTCTGCGACAGATCCCTTGGATGACCAACATGAACAAGACAACCCACGTTATTAAGGGCTCCCGAGGGATACTCTCTGAATGCATAACGTCCTTCCATCTCTCTTCCTTTCCTCCTCCTCCTCCTTTAACCCTCGCTCATCCATTCTTCCCTCCTCCTTCTCCTTCTCCTCCTTTAACCCTCGCTCATCCATTCTTCCCTCCTCCTCCTCCTTCTCCTCCTTTAACCCTCGCTCATCCATTCTTCCCTCCTCCTCCTCCTCCTCCTCCTCCTTTCATCCTCGCTCATCCATCCTTCCCTCCTTCTCTCTCCCGCTTCCCCTCCTGTTGCCCATCTCTTTTCTCTTCTCCTACCCACTAACTTGGAGGAGCTTGTAGAGGACCTGTCCCAAGTGAGTATGCTCATGTGCCCTGAACTTCCGTTCCATCTCAGCTCTGTTATTCCTCTCTGTTCCTCGTTATGATGGAATGGAGAGAACGAGTGATGGACAGGCACAAGAAATGGAAAGGTGGAATGGGTCTGGGTTGTGGGAAAGGGCGGATGGACAACCAGCTGTTGTTGGTGTACTATGAGAGGAATGAGTGAGTGGGGGGAAGGAGGAGCAACCAGCTGTAATGCTGTACCGTATGGGGAAAGTGGGGACATCTGTACCATATAGGGGGTAAGTACGGGTTACAGGGGGAGGGGAAATCTGTACAATATAGGGCGTAAGTAGGAGTTATAGCCATTAATGGTGAGTGTGGTGATTCACTGTAGCGATGGTGATGAGTGTGTATTTTGGTTGTGAAGGGAGTAATGATCGTTGCAGGGGTGACTGTATTGACGATAAAGACATTGATGACGGTGTGAGTGGTGGATATATTGATGGTGTTCATCCTAGTAATGATATAAAGTGATGGTGATGATTTTGATGGTGAGGGCAGTATGGTGGCTGTGATGGTATAGGATCAGTGATAGTGTTGGCAGGACGGTGATGGGAGGATGTTGGGAGTGGTGACAGTACGGTGGTAGTGTTGGCAGGACGGTGATGGGAGGGAGGGTGGTGCTGGACCATAGTCTCCCAAGAGTCCAGTATCTGTCCACACTTTCACTCCACACTCACCACCATCACTTTCCCACGCCCACCAGCACTTTCCCACGCCCACCAGTACTTTCCCACGCCCACCACCATCTTCCCACACCCATGTATGTTGAGGGGGGGTTGCCCCACACTGTCGCACATCCTCCCATTGAAAGTGTGGGCAACAGTGTGATTCACGCCTGCCCACGTTCTCTTCCACCCCTCCTGACCCATGACTCAACGCAGGATATACGCACCACCCATGGGCGTATGACTCAACCCCTGGTTTACGCACCGTCCATGAGTGTGCAACTCAGCGCCTGGTATACGCACTACCCATGAACGTATGACTCAGCCTATTGTGTACGCACCACCTGGAACTACGCCCAGACTCCCGGGCCAGGTGGAGGCAGGAGGCGTGCACCACCTGTCGGTAATTGACTCGCGTCAACCAGGTGAGGTTCCGACGGGAGTGGTCGTAATGGCGTCGTCATCCCGGCGTATGGTGCTCAACGGGCAACGCAAGCTGCGTGAAACTGCGTAGGTTATGTTTGCCGAAGAGCGTCAACACGTTGCGTAAATGGTGACGCCCCAGTCCTGCTCCCATTTCAATCAAGCTTCCCATTTTTTTTAAATCTGTTTTCTTAATGGTTGATGTTCCATTCATATATCACCTTTCTAATGATGGGTTTGTTTATCTTAATACACTGTGAATTGGAGAGGAAAAGCCCCTCACACTCTCGTACACTCCTGGCGTCATTAGCGACCCGTAGGTGCGGTAGGTGATGATGGTTCCTTCAGTGTTCTCCTTCTTCAGGTACCATTCACTCGTGGTATGGTGAGGACAGGGACGGATTTCGTGAGGATAAGTGGTGAGGTGTGGATTTAGTGAGGCAGTGTGGAGGGAGGGAGTTGGGTCATGGCTAAGGTAGGACTAGTTGCTTGGGGCTTTCTCCTCCTCCTCCTCCTCCTCCTGGCTGCCCACACACACACACCTGCAATTACCTGCGCCCTGCGCACCATTGCGGGAGACCACCCACCACCTGACGCAGCTGTGGTCGCCTGGTGGAGAGGCGAACATCACCTCCAGTAGGAGGCCACGACGATGGGGGCGATGATGATGATAGTGGTGATGCTAGTGATGGAGATGAGGGTGATGGTGATGGAGATGATGTTGGTGATGGTGATATTATTGATGGCGCTGAAGACGCCTGTTTCCTGGTGCCGTGTCGAAAAAAAGATGTGACCCTGAAATGATCTGCACGGTGATGGTGTAAATAGGATCCACCTTACTGTCACCGTTCATGTTGGAAATACACTGATGGTGATAGTGTCTGTGGGATGAGAGGAGAGGCGGATGTAGGCTGTAGAGAGGGGTGGGTAAGGGTGTCACACAGCGCCAATCACAATGGTGTGCTTGGCTAGTTAAGCGTTTTCTGTTCTGAGCCATTTACGTAGTCCCTGATTATTCTGGTTTCTCTTGGTGAAAGAGACTTGTCTGCCGTCGACAGTGGCTCTGGGATATAAAGGTAACAAACCTTGCGAACACCAGAGGCGCTGAAGGCTTTTGAAAAGATTCCCGCGACGTAACAGAGGTTCTGATGGTGGTCACCCAGAGGGCGTCGGAGGCTGACTGACGGAGGAGGGGCTTTAGTGTCGTAAATCCACCCCAAAGCGAAGCTTCGCCTCCGGTGTTGTACCCACAAGGCTTTGAAAAGCTTTGGTTTTGGAACTTGGGCAATGAAGCTTCGGGTTCAGATTTATCCGTCTCTGATCCTGTTTTAAGAGTTTTCGGTCCCAAGGCTTCGCTTTTAAGGGTTTTTATAACAGGTTTCGAAACTTTGACATGACAGCCTACTGGTGGCGTAGTGATTAATGAGTCTTACTCGTATTACTCCTGAGATACGGATGATTACTGAATCCTCAGGTGATGACAAGTGGAGAGTAAGAAGTCTTACGTCAATAGTGAGTTACGTGAGGGTGGCCAGGAGTGCTACCAGAGACCAGGGGTGCTACCAGAGACCAGGAGTGCTACCAGAGACCAGGAGTGCTACCAGAGACCAGGGGTGTTATCAGAGACCAGGGGTGCTACCAGAGACCAGGGGTGTTATCAGAGACCAGGGGTGTTATCAGAGACCAGGGGTGCTACCAGAGACCAGGGGTGCTACCAGAGACCAGGAGTGCTACCAGAGACCAGGGGTGCTACCAGAGACCAGGAGTGCTACCAGAGACCAGGAGTGCTACCAGAGACCAGGGGTGTTATCAGAGACCAGGGGTGCTACCAGAGACCAGGGGTGTTATCAGAGACCAGGGGTGTTATCAGAGACCAGGGGTGCTACCAGAGACCAGGGGTGTTATCAGAGACCAGGGGTGCTACCAGAGACCAGGGGTGCTACCAGAGACCAGGGATGCTACCAGAGACCAGGGGTGCTACCAGAGACCAGGGGTGCTACCAGAGACCAGGAGTGCTACCAGAGACCAGGGTGCTACCA
>NC_092246.1:19011528-19016528 GCF_036320965.1 Panulirus ornatus
GGGAGTCTGGGGGTTGGCCACACTGTCTCTCTCCTCCCCAGGCTCCTGGTTCGGGGATCCTGGGGGATAGACTCGGGTGGAGGTACTGCTTCTCTTCTCTCCACTTTGTTCCACATTCTCCCCACACACTTTCCATTCCACCATAACTTCTTGCTTTTCCATCATCATTATCTTTTCTCCCCTAGCTCTCAGAACTTCGTCCTCTCCCTCGCCCTTCCCTCTCCCATTCTCCCTTCTCCCTCCCTGCCTCACGTGTGCTTCGTTTCTCCCTGTCTTTCCTCTTCATTCTCTCCTTTGTCTCTTCCCTCACCCCCGCCATCAGTGTCCCATTCTCGTTTCCTCTCTGTTCCCGTCCCACACACACCCTCCCTTTTGTCATTCCAGCCCACCCCCCACCCGCCCAAACTTCCTCCTCTCTCACTCCCTCTCTCTAATCAGGGAGGCAATATCACTCGAGTTTCCAATAAATGATCAGAGTGGCCACAGTCGGGAATCCCGTAAATGTATCATAAACCATTACTTACGTTACCCCTGCAATGGTTCCTCATTTTCTAGGAAAGTCAACATAGGGATGGGGGGGACTAACCCAATTAACACATCCTCATCATCCTATCGTCCAAGGGTCACTTATCTAGTTAGAAGAGCCCCCCCTGTCCTGTCCTGGCAGGAATAAATCGAAGCCTTCATTTAAGCTAATGTATTGCAGTTCAGCAGATGCGGGTCTCATCATTCGTCTTTATAATCGTGTCATTCATCATTATGATTTATTATTAACGTTGATTATCCCTTTAATTGTTTTCATTTATCATTTCCCCTCTCATATCCTGCAGAGAGGGTGTAGCTGGTTTCGATATAAATTTCGTATATTGGTTTTCGTCTGTATTGCATTATGTTTACTGTGAATTATTGGGAGGACAAATATGATTGGTTATTTATGATGTTGAAATAGTCATGTTAAGGTAGCTGATTATATTAAGGGAACTTGTCTTTGTTATTGAAATATAGGTTCCATATTGCATTAATGTCTTCCTATCCCATATTCCGTCTCCTTAAAGAAGGATTTAGATTCGAATTTGGTTTCTATAATTGTCTCGTGAGATATGGCCGATTATATTATCATTTTGATCATGCATTGGCACCCTAGCCACCAGCAAGTCCTCAACTCGAAAAAAAAAATTAATTTTAAAAGATAAATGTGTGTCATCATCTCGCTAAGTGGTCTTGTGACATGAGCATGACAGCTTATCTTTACATATGTTGAGTTGGCGGGAATCATGGAGAATGATTTAGCCATTTTTGTATATCGATGTGTAATCTGACCAATTGGAGATAAAGTACATTTTCTGTGTTTTTTTTAGAGACGTATCGATGAAGTTTTTGATATGATGATGTATTGTAATCAGTCATTCATCGAATATGAAAGAATATAGATATTTATATTTAATGGTGATATATCATTTAGAAGGAAATATGAACATTAAGAAAGTAGCAAAGGTAATATAAACGACCATTGAGATAGAGTCGAAAAAAAAGATTTCACTCGGAGTTTTTTCTTTTCTTTTGGTTTTTACAATTTTTCTTTCGTGATTTCTCCATTCAGGCGATGCTGTGAAGGGTGGATGTGTCCCGCTATACAGAGGGTGTACAGAAAGGGGGGTTGGGGGTGTTTCCCACACATAACCTCGACACACACACACACACACACACGCACACGCACACACACATGTGTTAGCTGTATTAACGCTGGTGCAGGGGTGTATATATACTTGGGCGAGTCCATGTTCCTGCCTGTGTATGTGTGTAGCGTAAGGGAGAGACAAGCCACTCAGCGCTCACCAAGGGGTAACATTTTACTGTGAGAGTCAAGTGTTCGAAATGTGAATGATGTGAGAGTCTATGTGAACTTTTTGAGACTTGCTCTCATCGTGAACATTTTTTTTTTTGTGTGTGTGTGGGCCCTGTGTGTGTGAGTCTTACGGCAGAGGGGACTTAATTCACGGAAGAGAGTATGATTTTCTCGTGCAGGAGATGTACTAGGTTGTCATTGACTCAAACGAGTGTGTGAGGAGCGAGTGCATTTAGCGTTAGCATAATTTGAAAGTAAGAGCACTTTTCATCATGCATTTACTGTCTTATAATTATAAGAACCAGAGAGTTTCCTACTTAGAAGCGCAAGCAGTTCGTATATATATATATATATATATATATATATATATATATATATATATATATATATATTTTATTTATTTATATTTTGCTTTGTCGGTGTCTCCCGCGTTAGCAAGGTAGCGCAAGGAAACAGACGAAAGAATGGCCCAACCCACCCACATACACATGTATATACATACACGTCCACACACGCAAATATATATATATATATATATATATATATATATATATATATATATATATATATATATATATATATATATATATATATCCCTGGGGATAGGGGAGAAAGAATACTTCCCACGTATTCCCTGCGTGTCGTAGAAGGCGACTAAAAGGGGAGGGAGCGGGTGGCTGGAAATCCTCCCCTCTCGTTTTTTTTTAATTTTGCAAAAGAAGGAACAGAGAAGGGGGCCAGGTGAGGATTTTCCCTCTAAGGCCCAGTCCTCTGTTCTTGGCGCTACCTCGCAAACGCGGGAAATGGCGAATCGTATGAAAAAAAAAAAAAAAAAAATATATATATATATATATATATATATATATATATATATATATATATATATATATATATATATATATATATATATAATCTTGAGTGACAGCGTGTGTACTGCAAAGGAAGACTCAAATAATGGCATTTAAATGTTATGTGAAGGTCAGAGACCGAACGCCTAGCCTAGTATAAGGCTGGTGGTGGCGCCTGCCTGCCTGCCTGCTTGTGTGTCCTGGATATGCTTCCTCTACCATCGCCTCAGCGGCCGGGCCGGCCGGCCAGCCACTCGCTGTTCCGTTCAGCTGGTCTGCTTCCGCGTTAAGTCAGAACCAACCAACCCACCTTTTCTTGCGTGTTAATTGGAAACGGATGAATTGTCTTCTTTCGCGTCGCTTTTATTTTTTTTTTATTTTTGATGAGATTTGTACGGGTGGATTGATGTGGTGAGTGTATTTCATTCGTTCGTAGATCGTTTCTGTGCGTGGATGTCTATTTATTTGAGATTTTCCCTCGATTCATGGAAGACAGGATCGACGTTCGTTAGACGTAGTATGAAAAATGAGAGAGTGAAGTCCTTTCGTGTTTTCTGGAAGGAGATAACAGCATGTGCTTGGAAGACTTTGGTGTAGCTGAGTTTTTTTTTTCAACCCGTCTTATGGAAGATGAGAATTTCTAAGGTTTTTATCAACATCACTTTCATTTTTGAAATATGATCTCATGAACTGTTGTGATGAAAGAAAAACGAAAAAAAAAACGACGTAGAAATCTAATTGCATTTGAATGAAAGTGTTCTTCATGTAGATCTATGTTAATGTAACTTGTTTGACTCCCTGAGCCGCGAGAGAGAAGGAGGAGACTTGTTACATTTCATTCTCTCGTAATGAACAGTGACTAGACTGTTTCGAAGCAGCTGTCGACTAGACTGTTTCGAAGCAGCTGTCGACCCTCAGATTTCTCCTTATGTTTTAGAAGGAAAGGTTCAGCACGGGGCGAGAGGCTTGCTAATCATTCACTAAGAGTCGAGTTGACTCAAGTTCGTGTTTGACTTATCGTTCAGAAGTTATATGTTGCTGACTTGCAACCTCTCCTCCTCCATCTGCCGAGGGCACAGACAGGGCCACAGAACTGTACAGAGTGGAGGGCGTAGACGGGTGTGTGAGTGCCACAGACTGCGTCACTATGTGTGTCTGTGTAGGCGAACTACACACATTTATACATACATTTTGCTTTGTGTATATATATATATATATATATATATATATATATATATATATATATATATATATATATATATATATATATATATATATATGAGAAGGGAAATGATCGACACAGTCACTTAATATTACCCGGGGTGACTTACCTAACAAACATCAAACTAACCCAGTTTTTGAGTTGATGTTACACGGGTGATTGAGGCCACTAGGCCAGCCCTGTCTCTCCTCACCACCCGGTCACTAACTTTGCCAGAAGGATTCCAGATATCGATCATACCTGTTGACGTTACACACGCCATCTGCAGTCACCCCAGGGCGGGTTTTTTTTTTTTTATGTCTGTCTGCCGCAGTGCACTTCGTCTGTGTCTTCACGAACACCCCCTGAATTTTACCTGCGTTTTCTCTCTCTTTAGCTTTTTCTAGAATGATTTGGTGTTGCAAGACACGTAGACGTGTCTGTTGTTGATTTTATTTGATAAATTCTTAAAGGCACAAAGATCTTGTGTTGCAAGACAAGAGCCTAATGTTCATTTGATGTGGTAGCTTCTTCGAAGGCACAATTGGGGGGAAATGAAGGTGTGTTGTGTGTGTGTGTGTGTGTGTGTGTGTGTGTGTGTGTGCATTGCGCTTACCTACAATGTCGTAGAGCCATTGACCATTTACCCTAAACTTTCCCCTCTGTATTCACTGCATTTGGAGACTCGCTGTGCATTTTGGTGGAGGTTTGCTGTATCTTATACACGAGAGGAGGATGTAATCATGTGTCGTTTGTAAGATAGATCCACGAGTTTATGATGTCTGATGATATGACTGAAGTTTTGATTACATAGTTTACACAATGTTCCTATCGTGTATTGGAAGTTCGTTTAACACATGGATTTTATATATATATATATATATATATATATATATATATATATATATATATATATATATATATATATATATATATATATATATATATATATATTGTATAGATTCGAATCCTGGTTACGGCAGTTGACCCACAGTCAACCCAGCTGTTCATCCATCCCTAAGGGTTGCTCTGTGAAATGGCTACCTGACGTAGGCTAGGGTATATGTGTAAGTCATGTGTACGTGTAGGAAGAGAGGAAAGTGAT
>NC_092246.1:19021528-19026528 GCF_036320965.1 Panulirus ornatus
CTGGTTTTTTTCCTGTCGTGTAATGACTGTCTTAATCGTGTCTCGTTCTGATTGTTAGAGGAATCAAAATTTACGTAAAAGAAGACTCAAAAGTTTTCAATTTCCTGTGGTTTCCTGCTCCTCCCAGGTGGCTGGACCAGCCACCTGGGAGGAGTTTGCCTGCCGAAGTGATGACCGAGGAGGGTGGGTCTTGAGAGTGAAACTAAACAGCCAGTGAATCAGGCCGCTTCCCGCACTCTTCCTGGGGTTGTTTCGTCATCTACACACACACACACACACACACACACACACTTTTCATACAGCAGTCACTGGTCTGGTCAGCAGACACAGACAAATCCTCAGCTTATTTTCAGTGTATCACTGTTTTTCTCTTCTCCCATTTTCTCTCTGATGCCTCTCTCTCTCTCTTTCCTGAAGCCTGATGGTGTATACCGTGCCTCTGACCTCTAGTGTCGGGTCATCGGTAGGGACGCCCACAGGAAGTTCATGGGAGCCTGGTCAAATGTGATCCGGGTCACCACCGTCACCCTGCCTCACCCCTCTTACTCCCCGCCATGCTTTGACCTCGCCTCACTCCCGTGTGTGTCTCTCTCGCCTCCCACACACACACACACACCCACACACACACACACACACACACCCACACACACACACACCCACACACACACACACCCACACACACACACGTCTTCATGTATCGTCACCCTCACTCCCTATCGTTTCCCCTTTTTAGTCCCCCTTTTCATTACATTTTCCATTGTACTCCTCTTTTTTTTTTCCTCGTGGCGTTCTTTCTCCTTTTTTATATCTCCCCTATCAGAACGTCCCCTTCTCTCTCTCTCTCTCTCTCTCTCTCTCTCTCTCTCTCTCTCTCTCTCTCTCTCTCTCTCTCTCTCTCTCTCTCTCTCTCTCTCTCTCTCTCTCTCTCTCTCTCTCTCTCTCTCCATCACGTTCGCTTTCACAGTCACTTTCGTTATGGTCATTATCATCATCACCATCATCATAGTCCTCCTCCTCCTCCTCCTCCTCCTCCTCCTCCTCTTCCTCCTCCTCCTCTCCCCTTCATCTCAGTCATAGTCACCTGAGCAAGTATGGTCCACCTCCTTCTTTCACTCCCACGTCGTGTTCACTCGCATCAGTGGGGATGATCACCACTGGCGCTCAGTTGTGGGACGTGCGACGGTGGGTGCCACTGACCCACCATCTCCACTAGTGAGAGACGCATTAGTGAGGGCTAACCCACCCACCAACACTGTGTCAACAGTAGGACCCGCCAACACTGTAAGTGGGACCCAACACTGTGTTAACAATGTGACCCACCAACACTGTGTCAACAGTGTGACCCCACCAACACTGTGTTAACAGTAGGACCCACCAACACTGTGTCAACAGTGGGACCCACCAATCCTAGCCCACTAGGCAGCCTCTGAGGCCGTGGAGGGAGGGTCGTGGTAGTGGGTCTCTGTCCCACTTGAAGATGGTCGTCGGTCGGGAGTGTGAGGTATAAGAGAGGATAATACGACCCCGAGAATGGGTTGGGAGGGAGGATTAGGTGCGATGTGGTTGTGGCATGAGGCAGGGCTGGTCTGTCGAGCCCTCCACACACAGAGATAAAGTTAAGAGGACAGGGAGAGAGAGAGAGAGAGAGAGAGAGAGAGAGAGAGAGAGAGAGAGAGAGAGAGAGAGGAAACACACAGTCCCATTACCACTTGGCTGCGCATCCTCCTATCTCCTCTTGACTTTGCATCCTCCTCCGCCTTGTGTGTAGCCTGGAATGTACAGTTATACACACACACACACACACACACACACACACACACACACACACACACACACACACACACACACACGTGTCGTAGTCTCTCTCCACGAATGTGTTCATGAGGAAGGTGACACGGAAAAAAAAAGCATCATTTGGTAATAAAAGCCGAGATCACAACTACTCTCTCATGAGCACCGCGCCAATTTTGGCCTCTCAGCTGATAAATGTTTCTGACCCGTAACCAAACAGATGTCGTACATCTCCGTAATTCGACCTTTCCTTTTCTCCTTTTCCTTCGTGATCGATCTTTTGGTAATTTTCCAGACGATAGAACCGCTCTGCTCGACGTCTTATCTCTACACTTGCCTCTTCTTCAGGTGGTTCCTCTTCTGAAAGTCTCCTTCCACGGCGTCTCCCGCCTCCCACTGAAGCTATTGCATCTCCTATGTTTACCCAGCGAGTGAGGTTTTCCCAGTTCTCTCCCAGTTACAGGTGCACAAAGCGTATGCAGGTAGATGAAGCGTATGCAGGTGCATGAAACGTATATTGGTGGATGAAGCGTATGCAGGTAGACGAAGCGTATGCAGATGGAGGAAGTGTATATAGGTGGATGAAGCGTATGCAGGTGGACGAAGCGTATGCAGGTGGACGGAGCGTATATAGGTGGACGAAGCGTATGCAGATGGAGGAAGTGTATATAGGTGGATGAAGCGTATGCAGGTGGACGAAGCGTATGCAGGTGCACGAAACGTATATAGGTAGACGAAGCGTATGCAGGTGGACGAAGCGTATATAGGTGGACGAAGCGTATGGAGCGCGGGGTGGAAGACCTCCCCTTGTACTAAGGGAACGTAAATCAAACAGTTACCTTCGACCCTTAGCTCACCTATTTCGTCTCAGTCTAAAGAAAAAAAAAATCAGACTTTCCCTTCTTGGAAGCATGCCTTGGTTCAGCCAGCCCGTCCCTCTCCCTGGGAAAGGAGACCTCTCTCTCTCTCTCTCTCTCTCTCTCTCTCTCTCTCTCTCTCTCTCTCTCTCTCTCTCTCTCTCTCTCTCTCTCTCTCTCTCTCTCTCTCTCTCTCTCTCTCTCTCTCTCGACACCCCCCATTGCTCTCCCTTCTGCACATCTCTCACTTTCTCAACTCTCACTTTCGTAAACACGCGGCATCTCGTGTCCTTCTGTTAGGCTTACACAGACTGCAAGGTCTAGTGGTGACCTCCGCAAAGTAGCGGATCTTTGATCATCTTTTAGAAATCCCTTTGGAACTCTGATCTGTTGCCCATCGCGTCTCTGAAGCATGTGACGGGTGTGGCATCATAAGTCTCTGCGGACGACCCACTGCGGCAGTCTTCGACGAAGCAACATGGGTCTCTCTACCCTGTAACACTGTTCTCCCACAGGGTTCTGTCCTGGCGCATGTCCCTCTTTCCCCACCTCTCCATAGATCATGAAATTCTTTCCATCCCTCCCTCCTCCCCATCCCTGTTCTTTCCCATCCTGACGAGTCTAGGCCGTCCATCTCGCCTTTCCTCCTCGCCCTTACCCCAGTACTTCTCCTCCAACTCTCACTGAACATGCCTCTTCTCCTCCTCCTCCTTCGGACCTCCTCACCCTTTCGGAATGGGAAGCAGATTCATCAGTGGCAAATATCTACGTGGCTCTATCTGTTTCTACCCGTATCTTACAGCTCAGGGGCTCCTCGTGGTGACGCGTTACACTGGCTGGCAGGGTAACGCGATGGCGGAGAGGGTGACTTTACATCATACCCTACCCCTTCCCTCCCACCCCAGCACATGGTACTTCATTATACCACCCTTCCGCCCTCCCCTCATCACACACATGGTACACCCATATCCCGGCTCACACCCTACCCTTGCCTCCCCGCACTGGTTACGACCGTCGGTAATCCCTGGTAAGCCAGGACGGGGCACGTGTAGGACGTGGTGCCACGAGACCGTCCCAAGCCTCCTCCTCCTACTACTAGCAGGGGCGGGAGGTGAGGAAGTCAGGAGTAAACTCACTTTTTAATGAGTAAGTGCCAGTAGGTGATGAGTAGGAAGTACACCCCACTGCTGATGAGTGAGAATGAGTGAGTGATAGGGCTGGTGATGGGTGCGAGTGATGAGGGGGTGGATGTTCATGAGTCGTGGTGAGTCTAGTGATGAGGCAACACCCGCCTCCTGGACTCGCATCCTACCGTGCGGCTACAGCAGTAACTCAGCCTATCCCCCACTTGATATCCCGTAGTTCTCCCTGACGTAGCTCCTCTTCCCTCAACTACTTTTACTCTCCTTTGTCTCCATGGGTGGTGGTGCTGCCTCCTCCTCCTCCTCCTCCTCCTCAGGACCCTTCGTGCCTGCTTCCTTTATCACTCCAGCATCGGCAGACGGTCACGAGCGACGGAGGTGGTGGTTCTTCTGCCTCTTCATTAGCAGAACCTCAAAATGTTATGTGTGTTACGAATCTCCTCTAGTCCCCCTTCCGTCCACACACACACACACACACACACACACACACACACACACACACACACACACACACACACACACACAATTCTCCTGTAGTGTCATCTTGTTCTCCTCCTCATTTCCCCCCCCCCTTTATCGCCTCCGTTGTCAGTATATCTCATCTCCTTCTGGTTCACTTTTTTCGGTCTCGAAGACCTTCACTTCCTGTACGTCCTCCTCGCACTTCCTCGTTTGATCTTTAGTCTTATCTCGTGGTGTTTCACCTCTTTCTTTCCCGTCCTTCGTATTTGTCTCTCATTTGAGTTTATTCTTCACCACGTCTTTGTAATGTCGCCTTGGTCTGTATGGATCATTGTGGGGCCTCCCGCTCTAAGCTTGTCCCATCCTCTGTATCTCTGCACCGGATGCGTTGGTGGCGCCCCCACAACAGCGTCAACCTTCTGAAACTTGCCTCACATTCGCCTGTATTCGTGAGGCTCTCTACATACGCCCACCTAAGTCCAATGCCTGTAATGTCTTGCCCACGACATAGCATGTGGTTGAGCAAGCGGTGCACCTCCTCGCTTAGTATCCTGCCCTTCTCCTACCACACCACACCACACCACACCACAGCCCTGCCCTGCTCCTTGTCTCCCGCCACCACGCCCCCCTGCCCCGCCACAACCTTTCTCTTGACCCGAATAACAAGAGGAAAACGTTCAGACATAACCGAAAAGCTTTGTGAAAGTGAGTTTCGTTGTGTGTGTGTGTGTGTGTGTGGGTGGGTGGG